>NC_041360.1:6375175-6662675 GCF_900634415.1 Cottoperca gobio | reverse complement strand
TAAAGACTAGAGGCAATGCAACCAAATCAACTAAATGTGTTTAAAAATGTAAAAGATAATACTGTCATTTCAAGTGTTCCTGGTCTTGGCAGACATTTATTTTCCACCTGACCACCTAAGGAAAAATTGCATACATTACATTACAGTTCATTTAGCTGACACTTTTGTCCAAAGCGACGTACAAAAAGTACATACAAATTATGTCTGTGGCTGTTAACACTGATGAGATTTTTGTAGTTGTCATTGTTCAACAGTGGGAATGGAAATCACAATCGCAGAAAATCTCAATATGGGAGCCATCTGGAAATATTATATTTCTATGTGTGTGTACACCTGTGTGTGTGTGTGTGTGTGTGTGTGTGTGTGTGTGTGTGTGTGTGTGTGTGTGTGTGCATGTATGCGTTGAGGAACTTACCATCAGAAGACAGTACAAAAGGCATACACTGTGGGTCTCGGTGAGAGAGAGAAAATGAGTCAAAAGAAGGGACTTGTTGCTTTGATGGTAAAGTGGAGGAACAAACAGACGGCTGCAAAGAGACAAAGACGGGCAGAGCGGGAGAAAGAGATAAACAGAGGTAGGGACAGATACAAAGGAATTACACTGTGAGCCAGCACCTGGAGGCTTTCTAACAGCTTGGACCATGTTCCTGTCATTTGGTGTGTGTGTGTGTGTGTGTGTGTGTGTGTGTGTGTGTGTGTGTGTGTGTGTGTGTGTGTGTGTGTGTGTGAGACAGGTGAACAGAGGCAATGTGTCACAGAACAGGACAGACTCTGCATGGCGTAGTGTTCTATCAGCCCTGCCAAAATACACTCATACAAATATGGGCACAGCACACAAACACACATGTCATCACATCAACAGCTGAAAAATCCCCAGTCATTCATTTGTTGTCTGTATATTTTTTTATTGTCGATGATGGGTAGGACTCATTCTGGCTCTCGGGCTCTGTTTCATTCTGACTGTTTAATTTGAGGAATGTCTTTCGCAAGTATCAGGAACTGAGTTTGTCCAAACATGTCCAGTTTCTGAGTTTCACAGTTAAAGTACATGAATCAGCAAGTATTATACTCATCATGTGACCTTTTAACATATGTTAATAGAATGATAGACCCAAGTTGTTTGCTATATTCCCTCTTTTGGGCTTTTCAAAATATGGCTTTCATACATTTGAGGAAATTGTAGGATTTCCCAACAGTATACAAAAGGTATTATTTGCTATTGGCTTTTAACTCATTCCAACTGTTTTAGCTTGTGACCCCACAACATGAAGCGTTGTATTATAGAACCCAATTTCAAAGGGCACATAAGTCTAGGCCTGAAACTATTGTTTTTATTATGAATTAATCTGCTGAATATTTCCTCAGTTAATCGATTCATCATTTCATTTTACATATAGTTCAATTAAATGTTCGAATATAATAATAACAGTCAAAAAACTCAGACATTCAGTTCACTGTCTTTCTATCCCTCTTCTTTCATCTTTTCCTCCCTCACTTCATGTATCAACCCATTCTTCTCTCTTCCTTCACTCATCCATCTTTATGTCAATTCACTTTCTGTTTTTCGTTCTGCCAGTTTAGGGTGCATGGTAATCAAAAAAAAGAAAAAAGCTGGCCCCCTGGGGACTCATGGGGATTGGGCGTGAGCAGTAATATGACAGTGACACGGAAAGCCGGCACGCTCTGCTGATTTGTGATCTCGTGTGTATGTTGGATGGATCATGTCTGTACATTTATTGTACATCTGTAACCTTTAAATACATTTTTTATTGATGTCTGACATTTTGTGTGTGCGTGTGTGTGTTCCTGCTTCCTTACACGCATGTTTTACATTTAATGCCTTGCCTGTATTTTTACGAGTGTGTTTTTGGATGCTTGTGTGTATGTTTGCCCGTCTTATCACCCATGTGTGCAGGCTCCAGTCCTCATCTGGCACTCAGCTTCACAGTCTACAAGGACCACATTCCCCGGCCCTGAGAGTAGTGTGTGTGTGTGGGTGTGTGTGTGTGTGGGTGTGTGTGGGTGAGAGAGAGAATGGGAGAGATCATTCATACTTTTCAACATACCCACATATTTCTCTATAATGGCATGACTCAAATGTGTCATGGGGTGCTTTAGGAATGATCGGTTATTTGTGCTGGAGGTGAGGTCACTTCCTATTTTGTGTAACGGCTTCCAGCAGGGACCTCTCACCTTCGCTGAGAATCTGGTGCAGATCCATGTGTGTTTGCCTTTGACGCTGTGGTTGTGTGTGTGCCCTTCATGCTGTGAAGTGTATTTTGGGTTGTGTTTACTGGTCCAAACCTGGCTGTTTGGGCCAGTAGCAACAGGAGAGGGGAAGTCCCCAGGGGAGAAAGAAAGGGAGGGAGCTTTGCAAACAGGACATGGTCAGAGAGGTCACCCTGGGTGGGGTGATGGAGGAGAAAAGTGGGGGTCATCGTGACTTGGCTTGAAAGAGAATAGGCAAAAGGACGTTGTGCATAGATGATCTGAAAGTGTGGCGTAGAGTTTACAATAGGAGGAAGAAAGACAGAGGAATGATGAGGACAGATGGGGACAAAGACAGACGGAGAGGAATGAAGGAGTGGGAGGGGAGCGGGGAATACGTGTCGGTGGGATGTTAAGGGCAGGGGGTGCATTTATTTTTTCGATCTGCTCCCGAGGCAGCATCCTGTTCTGGACTGGTGGGGCTAAAGACAAGCCAGGGAGCAGAGGAAGAGGGCTAAGACAGCCCATCTGCTAGTCCCAGACACACACACACACACACACACACACACACACACACACACACACACACACACACACACACACACACACACACACAGAGATACGTTCACTCAGTTGGAAGAGTGTCAACTCTGCGCTAAAAATACACTGAACCCAAAGAAGACCACAAGGCGACTAAGGTGATTTTTCATTTGGTGTTAAAAACAGCAGTGGAGATGGGGCACACGTGCACTCACACACACACGCAGCATCTGGCCTGCCTCCAATTACCCCCACATACACACACATTTGACACAAATTCACGTACTGACAGACGCTCGCTGATACATGGAGGTATCACACATACACACGGCATTGTTCCAACAGCAGTGCATCTCCTTCCTGTGTCTATTAGACACTTGGCACCTACATTTCAAGGTGTAGTTGTTACATCATAGCAGAACAGCAACGTGTTTGTGTGTTCAAGTAGCTGTGAGAAAGTTATTTCTCCCGTCCTACTGACTTGGCGCCCAAACAAGGTCTTCAACACTTGTGTCTGATTGTTCTTGTTTTACTTTAATCTGAAGTTTCAAAATGGGTGTTTCTTTTTTTCTTTCTCCACAGTTTCAGTTCATGCACATGAAGCTCACCGGGCTTGTTATCACTGTACCTGCACATACACACAGACACATATTAAAGATGACAGCGGTTCTCCTCCACCCCTCTTAAACACGACCATCAGCATCATCACCACAGCACAAATGCACACGCACACATTTAGTGTGTAATGCAGTAGATAACAGAGAGGAGCAGAACAAGGCAGATTACATTTTCTCTTATCTCTATCTTTCCTTTCCTCTGTCCCACCCTTCTCCCTTTCCCCATGAGGTGTGTGTGTTCTAGTCTTTGCAAATTCTGTATTGGCATTGTGTGCCTGTGCATGCATGTGCTCTTAGCTGTGAATGCATTCCAGTGTGTGTGTGTGTGTGTGTGTGTGTGTGTGTGTGTGGCAGTTTTGTGCGTCGGTAATGCGACAGGGCCATATTTCCCCTGGGCCCGGGGCTCTGCAGGCTTTAGCCTCGCTCTCTCTAAGCAGTTTAGGAAAAACAATGACAGGCCTCCATATTGACTGGTCTGGCCTGGAAGACGGGCTGTTCTCGCTGCAGCACACACACACTCTGCTATGAAAAAAACACTTCCTATTTGAATAAATAGACAGAATGCAGTAGAATAAAACACAATAAAAAAGACTGCAGCCTCATATTCAAGCTAACCTGTATATATCATCCTGCTACATCTTGTTCATACTGTAAACTCACATTGAGAGAACCTTGGGTTAGGTTGCACAAAACACCTTAAGTTAAGTTTTTCCGAGTTCCTTTAAAATAAAATTGGTTGCACAAGGCACCCTTAAGTCTTCTCCTTAAGGTTTTCTTGAAATGTTCACTTAAAGTTTTTTTTTGTTTCCCCCTATCTTGGTGTTTTACTTAAGGGATACAAGTAGTAGTTCCCTTAACTAAGGTGCAACACCCTTAAGTAGGTCCCTCAACTAAGGAGAAAGAAAGCCTTAAGTGTCATAAGTACGGGTAAAACTTAAGGTGGCCCCTTGCCTTTATTGAGAGGCCTTTCCTCTTTTAAACTTATATATTCTTAAATAAGAAGCCTTCTGGTTGTTGTTTGAACTTAATGCTAATTGTTTCACACATGCTTTATCTGTTTGACATTAAAACACTTCCAGAAGGTTGATGGACAATAACCCCTTCACTTTGCTGGAAGGCCTTAAATGTGAAACGTCTGCAGGTGTGGAGTTTCATTAAAGGTGAAGGCAGCGATTCTAATCCAATACACTTATTTGTCAAATTTAGCAAATAATGCTCCCGGTCCGCTTTAGCTGTTCGTCCTGAGTGCGCTGTGATCGCAGACTCCACCTTTAAAGGCTGCTGGTCTTGAGAATTGGCTTCACTAATCACAGACCTAGAACCACAGTAAACACTAAATATACAAACGGTCTACTTGTTCTCCTCCCCTTCACACCTCCTGTCAACCAATTTTCCTGTAGAATATATCAATTACTCTGCTGTAGAGCGGATGTCACACACACACACACACACACACACTTCTGATCGATCACAGTGCTGCATAATCAATACCAAGCTTCCAACAACGTAAATGAAAAGAAGTAACTGGGAGGTGTCAGATGGTGTGTGTTTGTGTGTGTGTCATACAAAGTGTGTAGCATGACCGGCTGTCATCACTCCGTCCGTCCATTACATACCCCTCTCCTCTGTCTCCCTCTCTCTCCTCTCCTCTGGGCTATTTCCAGCAGTTCACTGCAGCGCACTAAGCTCCTCCAGGGAGCGACCGCGGCCTCCCTCCTTCCATCCCTCCCTCTTCTTCCTCTGTCCTTCCTTTCCATCCCTCGCTCCGTCTACAAATCAATACGGCAGCAGCAGGACCCAAAGAACCTGAGGGAAAACACACACACACACACTCACTTTCTCCCTCTTCTCTCTAGTTATTTCCTTCCTACTCCCCCTACTACGGTCAATTTTTCTCTCCATTGACATTCATAATGGCTCATATATGACCTCAATTTTAGAGGTCATATATGAGGCAAAGGTGTCAGACATGGATGTGCCCTTTTAGGAAACAGGACAGCACTGGACACAATCTTGTTCTCTCCTCTCTTCATCTCCTTCTCCATGTGTCCTCTCCTCTTGTGTTCAGCATGGTCACATAAAGAGGAATGAGCCTGACCTCTTCTGGCGATGAGAGGAAATGCAGCCAGTCGGCTTGCCGATGGAGTAGAGAGAGGGCGAGAGAGGGAGGGACGGAAAGAGAGGGCAAGAGAAAGGGAGAGGAGGGTTTTCTATCCTAATGGGGTCAGTTGCTCCCAATGAGATCTGCTTCCTCACTGGAGAGGCGTCCACACAAACACACACTTATATACAGAAACAGACACTTATTTTTCAGTCCCAACCAGTATTTTTCCCATTTGCTCACCCATTTTTTCTAAAAAACCTTTTTGTGTGTGTGTGTGTGTGTGTGTGTGTGTGTGTGTGTGTGTGTGTGTGTGTGTGTGTGTGTGTGTGTGTGTGTGTGTGTGTGTGTGTGTGTGTGTGTGTGTGTGGGACATTAATACCCTTTGCTTTCCCCTAGCTAGCTTGGCCTCTAAAGCCGAGTGACAGACAATCTCACACATAGTCGTGTAGCATACTGTCTCTCTCTCTGTATCTCGCTCTCACACACACACACACACACTTGCACACTTGCACACCAAAGGGCTCAGTGAAACATGCACAGCAAGATAAGGGCCATAGAATGACAAATAAGTATTTATCAACCCCAAACCACGTATAAGCCACATTTCTGCCCCCCCCCCCTCCCTGTTCGGTTCATCCCCCTATCCCATCTTCTCTTTTTTTTCATTCTCCTATCCGCTGTTTTTTTTCTGACTTTTTTTCCCTTCTAACTGTAGTGGGGTTTGTCTGTGAGAGAGAGCGATTAATCTGAGAACGCTGCTTTTAATGGTGGTGAAGGGTATAGGGGAATTGGGGGGGGGGGGGGGCGGCGGCGGCGTTGATTGGGAAGATCTCCCTGGGAATTGTGTGTGTTGTGTGTGTCTGTGTCTGTAAGTGAGAGTGTGTATATGTGAAGAAACAGGGATGATAGGAAAAGATTTCAGAGGGAATTTGTGTGTGTTTGCGTGTGTGTGTGTGTGTGTGTGTGTGGTGTGTGTGTGTGTGTGTGTGTGTGTGTGTGCGTGCGTGTGTGTGTGTGTGTGAGAGAGGTTTCGCAGGGAGAAAGCTGTACAGTCTGGGGAAAATGAGAGAGGAGGAAAACATCCTAGTGGAAATTTTTCTGATACACACACAAATTCCCAGAGAAATCTTTCCAATCATCTCCCCATCTTACACACACACACACACACACACACACACACATACACACATATATATACACACACACACACAGTATCTACTCAGCTTTAGATTTAAATTTTAGTTTATTCCAAACCAGCAAATCCAGATTATCATGAGTTCAGTCCCTCATTGTAGCTGATATGGAACAGCCACAGAGGAGTGTGTGTGTGTGTGTGTGTGTGTGTGTGTGTGTGTGTGTGTGTGTGTGTGTGTGTGTGTGTGTGTGTGTGTGTGTGTGTGTGTGTGTGTGTGTGTGTGTGTGTGTGCGCAGTAACTTTCCCAACACTCCACAGAAGCCTGTACAGGCCCGCTAACATGTATTTATCTCCAGTATAAAGTTTAACATAGTATTAGTTGTGCACTGTCCCTGCCTCATTTACACGTACATATCCGAGTCTCAGTTCCTCCACTCTAGTTGTACCTAGAGATCGCTGCAGCGATCTACTTTTGTGCTCTCAATGCTGTTGTGAATTTAAAAAATAAATAAAAAAAGGTGTTTTTTGCATTGTGATTATGTATTGATGTGTAGCGCACTGATGCCTTTGGAGAGATGCGAGTGTGGGCGTCTCCGCGGTATGGAGACGGTCTCTGTAAAATATTAATCACAATATCAAAAGACCTTTTCACAGATCTGAATAAACAAATTGATGCGCCCACAGATAAGAAATAAAACAAAAACAGAACAAATACTATATGATCTGTAATTATTTGCTTCTGACCAAATGACTAGGTGTATTTTTGGGTGTCACATGATGCGTTTCTTGTCACAGAAGTCTACCATGAGCTATCCATCTATGTCTTTAATGTTAAAACCAAATGGGTTTTTTGTAGTTCCTTCCTCTTCTTTGCGCAGACTATGTAAAAGCGAGGAGGCCTTGCTGTCTGTACTGTGGGAGGCGGTTGTGTTTCTGTTCTCCTCAGTTCTATTATTGGGAGGGGGTGCAAGTGGAAAGCACTATGCTCACGTAGCCCATTATTTCTCTCATCATGTGTTCTCACTTGTTCTCTCTATCTCTCCCTCTCCCTCCAGAACCACACACTGAGTCAGCACGCGCAGTGAGACCGAGGCCCGGCAGGATTTCTCGGCTCAGCCGGGGCCCCCGACCTGGAGCCGGCAGGGGACTCCCATCTCCACATCACAGCCAATCAAAGTGTCATTTGCAACTCACATGTAAAACTCTAACGATCGCGCCACTGGGCGCGGCTATTAGGAGCAGCGGGGGAAAGGAATATTAATGGGATATGCTATTAAATAAAGAAAGGAAAAAGTGGGTGAGAGAAACGGTAAGAGCTACATGAAGGAAATAGAGGAGTGAAAAAAGGTATTGTACGTGCAGTATTTTTTATTGTCCCTGTCAACCTCCCCCCCCCCCCCCCCCCCCCCCAAGCTTCTTCCTCCTCCCCTTCTCTTTTCCTCTCCCCCCCAACCATCACTCCCCGGGTCAGGCATTTTATTTTTTTAACAAATAGAAAAGGAAAAAAAGCAGTCCTTTTGTTTTGGGATTTTTTTTCATAGATTATAGGAAAAAGCTTCACCTTCTCGTCCCCTCAGTTGCTTATTGTATTTAACTTCATAGGTGCCAATTTCTTTTATTTCTTTCTGCCATATGCGCTTATTTTCTTTGTTTTCATTTTTGTACCTTGATTTCTCGCCGTATGTAGGTACTTGTGCTGTGTTGTGATTGTTTGTTTGCCAGTCGTAATATTCCTGCCTTTTTTTCCCCCCAACTCTCCTTTTTATGATTATTGTTATATATTTTTTTTTCCTTTTTGTAATTACTATCAAAAAAAGACATCAAACTAAATAAAGTGCAGAAAACCATACAGATGTTTCTTTTTTGGATTGGGTTTTCCAGTCTTTATGGGGCCTATAATGGTTATTGTAAAAAATGAATATCATCGATTTCAGTGCGTCTGGTCAATGACTGATTTTTAAATGTGAATTAACCAGATTGCAATAATCTAGTACAGACAAAAAAAGATAAAACAAATAAATAAATGACAAATAAAGAATTTCTGTGTGATGTGCATTTATTCAAAGGAACTAAATCTGTGAGTTTGCATGTTTACCCACTGAAGTGTCGTCAATCACTAATGTCTCTAATATTCAACTGCAGTACTCTCCAGGTCAGAGGGAAGTACTGATGAAGGTGATTCAGAGCTGCACCTGACGGTGAAGGGATGAACTTCCAGAAGTCCTGTGCCGATTTTAATAGGCAATGTTTTTATATTTCATCATTTCATGCACAAAGGCAGTTCAGAGTGCTTTACATAATGTGTATAACAAAAAGTATTCCAGGTATGTGGTTCCCAACAATGGGTGTTAAGGCCCGTCTATAGTGTCACAATATAATTAATAGGAGAAAAAAACTAATTTCTGTTTTTCAAACTTATTTTCTTGTAAAATATGTCTTGTCTTCAGAAACAATTTGCAAAGAAAAGAGTCCTCCATAAATGACTTTATCTCAGTTCAGGCATAAAACCAACACCTACCACTGAAGCTGAATGCTTGGATCCTAAACCACGCCTGTAGCTGATTGGTCCGGACGCATTACCAAAGATGTTCTCTAGCTAAAGATGAAGCATTATAACCACAGCCAATGGGATTATATGGTATACACTTCCTGTCTCCGAAATGGGCACGGTCTAACGTATTTATATTTTATTTAGCTAACATTATATATTTACACAACTAACAAGAAGATTTAGCGTTACAAAATATTAGCCTGGGTGTTTGCAAACAGTTGACATTAACTCAAACGTTTCACACAGTTTGACTAATGCTACAGCTTGTGAGAGAGTTGCTGAGACAGACAAATCGTACAAAATGGCGTCGAACAAAGTTAGTTTTCTCCTGATGTGTCTTTGTTAAAAATGCCATTTTAGTGTCAGAAAGTTCAGCAGATATGTGAATTGGAAAAAAATGTGTCCAATGTTTACTTTGGTGACCACGGGACAAAAGAATCTATTATAATCTGTGGTCACGTTCACTTCTCCCGTTGGAGTAAATGGACGCGGGGCATGCCGCTATTCTCCTAAAGGTGCGTGGCAGTTGCGAAACCACGTAACACAGATGCATTAAAGTGACTCTGCGCCGTCTCCTTTCTAAACCGTCTCTTGCATTACTTGAAGCCTGACGAGATAGATTTCCATGTCATATGTGGTCTGCGTGGTGTGCTGATAACATGTGAGCCCAGCTGCCGTGTACGGTAACAATTACTGTGGAGGTAACAGAAAATTAAACATTGTCACCTACACTGTAAAATCGAGGGATTTAGGGAAAAGGACAAAGTTAATGTTGACAGACTCGCACACTGCTGCATGACAAATCCTGATATTACACAGTACTGATTATAGCAGGTGTTGCCAAACTTCCTCAATCTCCAATTGCCAAAAGAAAAAGAGCATACACTATGTGTCATTATACCCAGGGACACCATTCATAAGAATAATTGTGGGGTTGATCACACTTGCACATGCAGCTTGTTTGTGATATTTAACAAAGTGTACGTCCTCAATTTTACTCCAGTCACGTGTATTGTCCCAGAAGCCGACAATCAATGCTGCAAATACATTTCAAATAGAAATAATCATTTGAATGATAACAGATGTATACAATATATACTAATAATAACATTTAGGCAAGTGCCCTGCTTTGATTAGAAATAACTTTGAGTTCCAGGAGTGTAAACAGTACAGTACCTGAATTATGTTTGATTGAATGAGCAATGAGACTCAACAGTCCTGTACAGGTCGTAAAAACTAGACCATGAGATATAGAAGCTAAAAACTACAGAGCTGCAAAACTGAGTAAATTGTGTAATTCTCAGTGGGATTGGCAGCACTAACAACTCTTTCATTTATACTGTCTGCCGTAAGAGTACACAGCCATGCTAGCTGCTCTGTGAGGCCGTATGTTGGCACAGCGGTGCTTTTAGCTTTTAGCATGCTAACTTCAATGAGCCAACACAATCACAATGGCAACGCTAACATGTTGATGCTTAATAGGTCAAATGTTTACCATGTTGACCATGATGCTAACATGTGCACCAAACACAAAGTAGAGCTGGTGTAAATGTCTTTATTTAGTCTTAAGTATTTTGTCAGAAGCCAAAGGATTAGAGAAATGGCCAACGTGATTACAAATCATCCAGATGGAGACATAAATGTCCGTACCAATTTTTATGGTAATCCATCCAATAGTTGATGAGATATTTCACTCAAAATCACAAAGGTCGTCTTCATGGTGTTGTTGATTTTGAGCTCAATCACAGGATAAGTGAAAACTCTGAGCAGCTGTTGGTGCTAGAGGAAAAGTCAGGGGATCAATGAAGTCATTAGGATGTTTTCTGCATGACTAAAAATACCAAAGGGGGCTTTTATGTATATATATATATATATATATATATATATATATATATATATATATATATATATATATATATATATAAAGAAGAGGAAGAGTTTCACTGGTATTTTGTGTTATTCCAAGCATGGTGGACTCAAAGTGGACTCTATGACACCAACCCACTGTCCCACAACATTAGGATGGGGTCTGGTAATGGCCAGGTTGAACAAAAGGAATACAAAGAGAAAGCAAAACCTGCTTCAATGTTCCTATTGAAAGCATATTTTGCTTTGAACCAGACTTGACATATTGTGAGCATATCCTTTAAGTTGATTATTCCTACAGTATCCATTTTTATAGCTGCAAATGGCAAAAATTAGCACTTTGATTACGCAAATGAAAAGTGCGCCTATAAATACAATTTATTATTATTATTATAATAAGATGGTGAAATATTGTCTCAATGGGTAATTGCTTACAAAAAATATACGTCATGGTGAGTTCTGCGACACCACAAATACAATGTTGGAGGTTTATACTCAAAAGAAAAATGTACAACCAAAATGTCCTTGCCAGCCCTTGACTGATAATTCATTATGCAGAATGAAAGTCTGCAAAAAGAGGCCCAAAAAAGATTTATTGTAAAGTAGAGTAGAGAATGTTTTCCTCTCCATATTACTCATCTACAATTTGTATTTGTAAAACAAATTACAGAGGAGGCCCCCACTTCAGGGCGTGAACACACTGTCTGACAGACTTTGAAACATAAGATGTGTTTTACTCCTGAGTAAGAATCTAAAACACTTATATATTGCATTGTTTAACTCTCCTTACAAGTTAACTCACTATGACCCATATATCTCACAAACATTTCTCAGCTCTATACTCAAAAATGTTTTCTATTATGAATGGATTGCGCATATGCATTTGTATAATCATCATCATGGTGAGACACTGACATGAGCAGATGAGTCCATGTTCTAAACACAATGAACAGTACAGAAATGTAACGTCAAAACAACAAGCTTGTAAATTGACAATTTGAGTCACATATGCTGTCTTAATGTAATATAAATAAAACACTTCAACTGACCCAATTAGCCTGAACCAAAGCACTTTAAAATGGCTGACTTTGACAAAGAAATTCATAAATTCAAAATATATTAGTGCCCTGACAATGATACGTTCTTATGTGACTGCACTGAATGTGATGTCTTATTTGAGTTTGAAAAAGCAGCCTTATGTTGCTGTTGCTGTTATTTAGCCCTTCTGAGACTATTGGTTGAATCAAATCATTTTATTTAGAAAAAGATTGCCCCCTCAGTGAACCTGGCACCTGGCCTGGGTGTCAGATTAAGTGTTCTATAATACCCAATACTCATAAATCAGTAATATAGGCCTATGTCTGTTTCAGTGCTTATGTCCCCGACCTCCTCCACGTGCCTTGATATGATGAGGGTCCATGGGTACCACTTCCACTTTTTATCATAACTGTAAGATGCCGACGGTCCCTGCACCTGCAGCTAACGTGACAGTTTAACTGGATTCACACATAAAGTTTGTTGAACTCATTCTGTGCTACAGAAAAGCTTCAGGTTTGTTGCAACGCATATGCAAGTAGTCTGTCTCCGGGTGCATGAGAGAGGCTATAGTAGTGAAATAGGTCTGTGTGTCAGTGCAGCTCCGGCCGTGTATTTCCGGGTGGCACGAGGCTGCTCCGGTACATCTCAGCTAGCATCAGTCGGTGCAGCCTCCCTCCTCCCGACACAACAGCAGCTACCGGGGCCCGCGACACAAACAAAACCAAACAGGTATTGATCGAGACAGACCAATAATTGATGTCTAATAGCTGAAAGCAACGCGGGGGGCAGCGGACAGCAGTTATGGCGGCGTCGCTTCTCTCCGAGACCGACATCAGGTACCGGTCCATGGCGGAGGAGGATCCGAACGGGAATGAGCACGGGGCGGCTGCACGCAGCGCGGCGCCTCGCTGGGGACCGCAGCACGCTGGGGCACGACAGCTAGCGAGGCTCTACTCTCCCGGTGAGGACGTGTTTATTGTCGTTTGTGTTATTGTTGTTGTTGTCACTTGCTTTGTCGGTAACGGGGCCAAGAATGAGACATTGTAACGTTAGAGGCCTAAAGCCACAGTGCGACATGATAATAACCAGGAAGATGGAGAGGATGTAGAAACTGGCTATAGGCTTACTATTTATGATATGTCATGAATGACTAATTACTAAAACCTTATTATGTCTGTCATGTGACGGCTTTAAAGGGTTGCATTACACTGTGAATACCTGCTGTCTAAAGATTAATTAGATTGTCAGTCTGCAGCTTACTGAAAAAGCATGTGTTTTGGTTATTAATATGTTCTAGACTATGTCCACACTCTATAATTACACTAAGCAAAGTACAATATTTGTAAACACTCATATCACTCAGTTAGTATTTTTCTTTTGACTTTAAAGTGGCCCCCCAGAGGGAGTTGTACCCGAGGCCTCTGTAAAGTCTGCCCTGATGTCTACATACAAACCTAGAAACACAAAATTATTAAACTACAACTCAATGTTCAGAATGAGTTTCTGACTGTAGACCCACTGGGTCCAGGGGTGTATTTGTATCCATACTTAATAGTAATGGTGTGGAGACCATGAACCGCAACTTTCTGTGTGCTGGCTGGTGACATTTGTTGCATGTCATTCCCCATCTCTCTCACCTTATTTCAGTCATCGTCGTACTGTTTGCAACTGTCTGCAACTGTCTGCAACTGTCTAATAAAGGCGTTACAAGCCCAAAAAATATCGATGACAAGAATATCTGTAAATGTGATTCAACAGTTTTACTTAACAAGTATTTTTGATGTCTGTCTATTGTCCACATTTGTAGAGATGCATGCATGTTGTATGTAAATGCTCTTTTGAATATGTCTCTCACAAGTCCCCAGACTTGATGGAAACACAATCCTGAATTACTGCTCATAACCTTTTGACATTTAGAAAACATATTGAGTCTTAAAGGCCAACCCCAGTCAAGTGCACATATGTGGAAAATGCCCCGAGCATTTGCAGTCAAACACCTCAGGTGAAGGGATTACTCCCACAAGAGTCATGGGTAAGCTCTTCAGATGTTAGTGAAGTTGTTGCCTTGAGCTCGGAGAGACGTTTAGTCCTGGGACAAAGTCAGTGTCAGGCAATAATCCTCAAAGTGTTGCTGGATTTCTTTTTTCTCTGCTATTTTAAATGTCCCAGTCCCAGTCCAAATAAGTTTCTGATTAGGCGTCTGGAATGAAAACTGCCTGGCAGAATTCAAACTAAGCAGCAGTCTGGACCCTGGAGACTAAGTTTCAGGACAGAGGTTGTTATTGTTGCCTCCATCACAACAAAGTGTTGCCTCTGTGTCATGACCCTGAGGCCTCATGGAGTAGTGTGTATTGTGGTCTTGTTAAATAAATGTTGTTTCCAGAGTAAATGTTCAGCTACACCACTCTCTGCTCTCCTTTTGTGTTTGTTTCAATTATTATCTTTTGTTTTTAACATTCACATTAGCTTTAATACAAGAATGTCTCTGCAATCAAGCTGCTTTACCTTCTCAATAAGCAAAGTTTCATATAGTTAACAAATCCTCACTACATAAACCTGATCAACGTGTTCAGGAGTTTAACTTCATGATCCGTATTTGTGTTCCCACTTCACAGCTCAACTCTGCCATGTATTGGCTGTCGTTGTGTTTCAATCAAATGTGGGCTCAGAAGAGTGAAAGGGAAAGCAGAATTTAACCTACGAGATAAATTGAGCCATTCTATCACCATAGATCCAATGACTTCAGTGTGGTGGTGGAAGGCCCAGTGTGCCTCAGACCTTAGCAGATAAAACCTTCCTCACCAGTTGTGCATCAAGCTGGACTGGGCCACATTTTGCCCAACCATCTGCGCCGCTTCTCACTTCACTGAGCATTTTAATTGCCTCTAGTCGGACCATGTTGGCCACTTGTTAACATATCCTAAAATAGAAAGGATGATAAAAAATAAGAAAGGTTTGCACTGCTAGAATATGAGGGCACATGTCACTAGGTTGGCACTTAAATCCAAAGTCCTTACAGCACTTTGAGTGTGTTGACGTTCACACACCACTGACCCCGGCAGAGCCTCCCTCGAGCTCAAGAGGATCTTCTGACCTGACTGGTGACTTTAAAAAAAACTTTATTTTCATTTAACATCTGTCTGCGTACAGACCGCAGAGCAAAACCTTTACTTCAGTGGAAGCTGGTGAGACATGAAGTCCCATTTTTAGACACTGAATAAAGGAGTCACCTTCTCCTTTAAATGGAATTGGATCTACTTTGTTATTCAGTTGCATTACATTAGAGAGATAACCATCTCCACACAGCCATTTGGTCTTTTCTACTGCCAAGCAACACAAACATTACACATTCATGTAAACAACAAGCTCGTATACGTGCAGGCACACACGGTTAATTATTACCTTAATTAAAGTTGTGTATAAGCTGATGACAGGGAGCGACAGAGATGTTGGACCAGGACCAACAGTTTTGTGAGTGTTGTCATGTATTCATGGATCACAACAGCATCTAATGAGCATTTGTAATAACAGTATCAGAGGCGTAAACATTTGAAGTACTGGCTCCATGATTTGGCAACAACTTACAATCAATCCAAGTTAAAGATGGAATATGTGACTTTATTGCTGTTGTCAAAGATGCCAGATTTGCTGTTGAATCCTTCCGATGAGCCGCTGCAAACCTTGGAGAATATGTCAGCTGTGGAAGTGGGATAGTACTATGCCGACACTTGGTTTTGTCCTGATCTTGGACGCTGCGTGACCGGCTCCTATTGACCTTTTATTACTAGTGATGGATTTAAACTGCTATAGAAATGTTGTTATAATAAAACAACTTCACAATAGAAAAGTAGCAGCATGTCACATGTCATTTCTCACACTGTTGTCATCTGTTTTAGCATTTATTCAGGTACATGTGCCGATGTAAGTATTCTATAGACACATAATGGACACATAATTAACATAATTTTACAGGCTAGCCTATGTTCTGAAATGAATAAAACATAGGCTACACGTAAGTGATCTAAATACCATTGTCAAACAAATAAAAAAAATGAACTATTAGTTATTGTTATTAAATATGAGAGGATGAAGAGTGGGTGGAGCTTGATAGACTAACATAGTAAAGGAGAAGGGTGCTGATGAGAACCTGGGTGCTGTTTGCTTTGCCTGTTGTTGAGTAGCGCTGTTTGATGGTTAAGAGGATCACACGCATCTGAGGTCCTGACACTTTATCGCCTCTCACTGACTGGCCACGGAGCTTAGTTAGCGGACTGACGGGGTAAAAATAGTATGAAAAGTGTTCTGACACAGACTCAGACACATGTGTTACACTTAATACTCAACAGTGAAGTTTATACTCGGCCATTGAACCTGAAGTCTTGGGAAAGCTTTGAGATTGTTTTTGTAAAGATGCTCTCACGCTTTAAGAAACACCAGAAGTAAACTTTCATTTCTGCAGATGTATTAATCCACATCACGCTGTTTTGTTCCACTCTGAGTCTGTGCACAGAACAAATCTCTGTAATCACTTATTCCAATCACACATATCTCTGTTTTTTTGTATGCTGTAAACGTCTGAACAGTATACTGTATATATATAATATATAATATATATATTATATATTATATATATATTTTATATATATATATATATATATATATATATATATATATATATATCAGCTGATATCCCTTTTTATTTACATAGACATTTTTAAATGACCTTCAATATATCTTTGGCATTTCTGTACTGCAGTTTCTCATCTCTGAACATTAAATGCTAATAGCAGCCATGCATATGTATCAGTGGGGCTCTGGTTTATTGTCTACTCATTTAAAAACTTCAAAAAAATATATATATTAAAAAAATTAATTTGTGTCATTTATATGTATTGTTTTTAAACATTATCATTATGCAGTAATGTTTTCCATCAGTAGCAGCGCGGTGCAACTCTGTCTCCGAACAAGAATCATTTGTAGGCTTCAGTGATGTTTCTTACATGGGGATTAACATCAGGGACAGAAATACAGTTTTTGAACCATGGCACAATGATTGTACAAAATTAATTCCGGCTTTTATTTTATTGCAGATTTTTATTTTTAAATCAAGATTTAAAATAATGCTATAAAATAAAATGTTTCTAATAACTGTGTATTGTATCATAATACAGTTCTCCAAACATTGCAAATGGTGGTGGTAATGTGCCAGTGAATCGTAAATAAGTTTATTGTCAGTGTCGCAAAACAACAAGTGCTGTTAATGAAGGACATTGTCCACTGTCAGACACAAGACAGTCAAGTTAGATCAACTTTTCAGTGCACTATAAAAACCACACCGGAGGGGGGGCAGAGAAATTAGTCATCAGTGATTTTTCTAGCTGTAATCATAAAGAAGTATATGGTTGTGTGTGCACTTTTGTGTTTTCACCCGGTCTTCAAATAACATATAAGCTTTCCCTCATTTCAGCCAAAGGGCACAGCGGGCTGCAAGTGGAAGATGTGCTCAGCGACGCTAACAATGCTGCCGAGCCATTTTATGAAAACTTAAAAGCAGAAATGTTTCCCACATGCTGACAAGTGTCTGTTAAAGAAAAATAAACAGCTAAAATTCAAAATGTCAAAGTGTCCATTTAAGGGAGCACCACGCTGTTATGTGCTTAGTTGTTTGGGTCCGGTTCAACACTGGGAGGAGGTAAATCTAAATAGCAGTTTGGCTTGTTAGAGTTTGGAGAAGTTAGATGAGGCGTTGGCGATGCTCCATAGAGCCAAACATGTGCTCATTACAGCAAAGCTAGGATGGACAAACAGCTGGATACATCTCCCTCTCCCTCTGTTTCTGTGTCTCTCCATTTCTCTCACCAACTCTATTTATCCCCTCGTCTCTCTTCAGTCCTCCCATATGTCTGAAGTGTCACGGTCCACAGACTGCCTCTCCTCCGCTCTTTCCGCTCCCCTCTTCCTCTCATCTTCTGCTCTCTTCCTCTCCTCTCTTCCTCTTCTCTTCCTTTCCTCTTCTCTCCTCTCTTCCTCTCATCGTCTCCTCTCTTCCTATCCTCTCCCCTCTTCCTCTTCTCTTCCTCTTCTCTTCCTCTTCTCTTCCTCTTCTCTTCCTCTTCTCTTCCTTTCCTCTCCTCTCCTCTTCCTCTTCTTTCCTTTCCTCTCCTCTCTTCCTCTCCAGTTCATCTCCTCTCTTCTCATTTTCTTTCCTCTCCTCTTCCTCTTCCTCTCCTTTCCTCTCCTGAAATGCTATCTCACACTCTTTCTAATCTGCTTTCTGTATGTTGCGGGACATGAGTATCATGTATTTTTTGTCTGTCTCTGCATCTGTCTCTTGACGTGTGTGTTTGTGTAAAGGCTCTAGGGTACACGGTGTGTGTGTGTGTGTGTGTGTAATCTGTTACCCTGGAGGATCTGTTGGCAGTGCCTGCACGCGATGTAAAGAGCAATACTGATCTTGAACCTCGTTCAGCTCATCTCGCTCTAACTGCTCACATGTCAGCCTGCTCCCATTAAACACACATAAAGACTTTGTGCAGCGCAGGAGCTTCTCTGAGTGCAGCCTTTTAAGTAGAAATATCCACCAGTAGGCTTTACAGTACAGTAATATCAAGTGTGGCTTTAAGTACAAAGCTTTTTCGGAAGACAGAAAAACACTAGTTTCCAGCAGTGAAGAAATAAAGATATTTGTTTTGCAGAGATCTGCAGAATTTGCTCCGACCGATCAGGCACCAATCGCAATCGCTGATATTTGTTCTAAATAGTTGAATCGTAGCATTTATAAAGGCTTATCAGATGACGCTTCCATTTGGAGTTGAAAAGATTTCAATAATTGTTTGCTTGCTTTCTTGCAAGCTGTTCAATTCACTCTTCAGCGACACAGCTGGACACACACACACACGATTATGATCGACCCCAAAAAGCCTGATCGGATCACCGTTAGTCTGAACCCAGATATTAAACTGAACTGAATTTGTCTGTTAAAGACATGCTGCTGTGATAACACTCACTTCTCACATGTGACAGTTAACACATTCTCCCACTCACACACACACACACACACACACACACACACACACGATCACTCCTTGTACTGCTGACCGTGGGTCATGAAGGTCAGAGGTCAGAAACCAGGCGAGCATGTGTGTCACATGTGCTGCACTCGGCTTTGACCTCTGTGTGTGTACTTGTGACCTCAGTGTGCGTACGGCCAGAGTGTGCTTTAGCAGAGTCAGCAGAATCAGTAGCTTAAACTGCTCCACCTGAGTTACCGTACAGTAGTAGTAGTGTGTGCGTCCACGTTTATTTTACTGACCTAGTTTGTCTGTTTTTGATGACTACAGTGAGAAGAGTGACTCTTCTTTCTCACACTCTCTTCCTCAACACTTTGTTAACGATGTTACAAACGATGTTGCCTCAGTCACACATGTTGTTACATAATGTCACAGTAACTTGTTTGGAGCTGGACTTTTTGTCAGTTTGTGTTGCTGCTGTGGAAGATCCCAGAAGATCAATTCAGTTTTTATGCAACATTCCTCAAGGTATTATGTTTTTGCTCATGGGTAGTGATTTGTGTGTGTGCAAAGAGACACGCTTGTTTTTTTCTACTAAAGTTCTAATAAATTCTCTGATGTGGTTCATCCCTGGGGTTCATTATTCTTCCTTGAAGTTTGGGCTGATGCTGTTTCTGTAGTTGATTCTTATTTTATTTGGGTTTAACCAGCTGACAACTGATACATTGATAAAATGCACAATCCAAAATCCATCTTCCTAATCCAAAGGGTATGTAAATTAAATAACCTCCAGGTTGTACTTTGAATTGTGTTTACAGATGACAGCAGATGATATATGTTAAGTTCACAAGGCTGGACCATGAGCTTTCCAATTGGGAGAGAAATAGACATTTTACTGATGCTCTCAAATCTTGAACATCCTCAGCCTGAAAGAATATGAATCCTAAATATTAAAACTGATTTACCAGCGGAGATAACGTTAGATAGTGCTCTCACTCACACACACACACACACACACACACACACACACACACACACACACACACACACACACACACACACACACACACACACACACACACACACACCTGACCTGCTAGCTCTCTATCACTGTCTTTCCCTCACACTCTCTAACCTGCAACTTGTCCATATTTCTTCATTTTCTGTGCGGTTTTGTTCACGTTCTCATCTTCCCCCCTGCAGCTGTCCCTGAAACCCCGCAGGCCACAGCTTCACTGCAGCTAGTTACCTCAAAAGTCCCATTTCCTTCTTCTGTGGTCAGTTGATTTAGACATCCAAATTCCTGCAAATATCCAACCTTTTGGAAATCACTATCTCTACGATCTTTAGTGAAGCCTCACAGTTTAATACTCACACCTGCATGTAGAACTGCAATCTAACACCTGTGTCGTATGTGTCCTGTTGTACTGTCCGGATACTGTAAATTAATCCACACCTTCCAGCCAATCAGTATCAGAATGTTCTGTGAGCGTAGTATAAAGGCTTTTATAACCTGGTTCTAAAGTGAGTCACATGTATTGTCCCGGTAGTGGATAGCAAACATTTATTCAAATGAAAGTGTTGCAGATCGGCTTGTGCTGATTGGCGATGGGTTGATCGCTGATAGCTTTTTTCTTTGCCGATATTAGCCGATTTTAACTAACCTGCTATCAGAACTAACACGGTATAAAAAGAATCGCTACAATCATTTAGATGTTTCTGTTGTCTGTCTGATGAGTCCCGTTGATCTGCACGAGTGAAGAGTGAAATTTAAATCCTTATTATAAAGCAGTTTGCCGCCTTTTCCCAGTAGATCTATCGCCCGAATCTCCATCTTCCATATTAAAACTTTGCTCTGTGCTCCTTAAGAGCAATAAACGTTATGGATATGATTTGGATTGTGATATTAAAGATAATATATTAATGTTTAACAGAACATGATGCTGTGATATAGTCGCACAAGCACAGGCGTTGTTTGAGGAGAGGAGACACTGCTAAAAATAGTCTTTTAATGTTTAAATACTGTATTGTTTGCAGAAAGCTTAGAGGTTGGATTATTTAAAATTGATATCAGACACTGAGCTGACTCAAGATGATTATTAAAAATCTTTAATCTAAATTAAATTCTAACGTCAATAAGAATTTAATAAAATAATAAAAATAAAATGCTAAACATAAAAGAAAGAAATAATAAATATATATATATACTACTAAGAATGTTATTATTAAGGTCGCCCAACCCTAGTTGCAGATTATTACTTTTACTTGATTCACTTTTTTATTGAAACATGAGAAGTAGTATTACTAACTAGTTAGGATTTACTGACGACGTGTGATTTTAGAAGCTTGGTTAAATTAACTGTGCAGAAGCATTTGGTTGGAAAGAGTCGGAAGGCACAGGTTGGTAGGTAAAGCACACAGCACACATACACATGAATGATATGCACACACACTCAGACACAGGCAGACACAGTTTACACACATACACAGTGCATTTATGGCTTTAGGCGAGCCTTCTAGGCACAATTCTGCTGTTGACCTTGACCAACGCAGGAAAGGAGCTGGAAATGCTGTGCATTTTCAGAGATGAGCTGTGTGTGTGTGTGTGTGTGTGTATATAATTATCCTTATGAGGGCCGCAGATGAATATGTTGGTAGCAGAAAGCCCAGGAGATGAGGTGATGGCATACAGCACACACACTCGCACACAAAGGAACACACACATGATGGGATCTGTCCATCCTTTTTTTTGTCTCCACAGGGGAGGAAGGCTGGAGCAGGGCCTAGTTACACTGGCTCTCATGTGGGTTAAAATGTGTGTGCGTGTGTTATTGTGTCTAGATGTATGCATCTGTTTGTCTTCAAATGTGTGTGTGTGTGTGTGTGTGTGTGTGTGTGTGTGTGTGTGTGTGTGTGCCATTGTGTCGGTATGCCGTTATTGAATCTCATTTGTCACATTCCTCTCTTTGTTGCTGTTGAATCTACAGGGTAATGGATTTATTAAGTTTGTCTGGCAGGGTTGTGAGCGCGCACATGCGTATAAAGACATACATACTGTGTTTGTGCTCGTGTGTGTCGTCTCTTCATCTGTGGTATGTGTACTTTGCGTTGATGTTGGTTTTGTGTGTGCCAATGAGTGTGTGTATCTCTGTGTTGTGTGCTAGGATTGTGTGTGTGTGTGTGTGTGTGTGTGTGTCCCAGGTTCTGTGGTCCGCCGAGATCAGATGAAAGGAAAGAGGCCTGTGACTGATCCACTCCCTCTGAACAAGGGAATTCGACCTCCCCTCTTCCCCTCCTCTCCCTCACCCTCTTTGTGTCTCTCTACCTCTCTCCCTCACCCCATCCTCCCCTGTTACTGTCATTCTCTCTCAGTGTCTCTCTCTCCCTCATCGCTCTCTGTCTCCCCCTCTTTCATTCTCTTTCTCTCTGAGCATGTGACCCACTTTTACCACCCACATCTCTCTCTCTCTCTCTCTCTCTCTCTCTCTCTCTCTCTCTCTCTCTCTCTCTCTCTCTCTCTCTCTCTCTCTCTCGCTTTCTCCCCCTCTCCCTCTCACTCTCCCGAGTCCCATCTGAAGACAGCCTACTGAGAGCAAACCAGGGGACACAGAAAGAGAGACGGAGAATAAAAAGAGTAGCAGAGCAGTCTGTATTCTGTTCGTACATACAGCATCACCCTCTGCGATTAATGTGCCTAATGTGTTAGCAGTCTATACACGAGTATGAATAAGTGTTCGTAAACACAGTTTATCTCAGAGGCAGATTGTAGGTGATGGGAAGAAGAAGAAGAAGCACAAAAAGGCGTGGTCGAGGCGTGTGACTCGCTCTTTGAGTCGCTGTCAGGCCGGCTGTTCAGTACGACTTTCTTTTTGTCAGAAGCTCCGTAGGTGGTTTTTCAGCGTGCGAGCGCGTCTGGCTCACTTGTTTGCTGTTTTTGTGTTCTCGCCTTTGGTTCGTCCCTTGCTGTGTGAATGTGATCATTTGATTGGTCCTCACTTCTCCAACTTGAACATGGGAATATGTCCTTGGTGGTGGAGTCTTATTGAGTTTATAGTACTGAAACAGTGCTGATTCCTTAACATTTACAATCAAATCTTAACTATTTCTTATTTGTGCATATCAGGGCAAATTGCTTATCTATGGTTTTATTGGGTCAAATGTTAATAATACATTGTGTATTATAGACCAGCTCCGCACAATGCCCATGTATTATTCTATGAATAGATCCAAAGCAATGAAACCATGGTTCCACCAACAGGCCATTTCCACTTAAACATTAATCCAGCAACCCGATCCTATTTTTTTTAAGCCAGGGGCATTACGTCCGCTAAATTAAATGTGGGGAATGTTTTTTACCGGTCCTTCTGTCTGAAATCTTAGAGCTACCGTGGTTCAGAAGTGACCTGTAGCCAGTAGCGATTTAGGTATTCGACCCCAGACGAACACATTGTATCCCCTCTTACAAATTTGACCTACAATTTGTAAAATCCTAATACCAAACTGTTTTTAACAAAAAATATTGGAACAGTACCTACATTTCATGTCATTATTTATCAACATGTATATGTAACATATGTAGTAAAGGTTTGTTGGCTCAGTACAAACAAGAAAATATGTATTTATCAGCACACGCACCTGTTCTACAACCGCCTGCTCATGAAAAACATCTCAGAAAAAACAACAATCTCATCGTATGAATCTTCTCACTTATTCTGCAGGTTTTGTTCAAATATTCTGTAATTTGGGAGAAGCACAGACTGTTAATAAGTAGCTTCGTCAATCTCACAGAGGTTGGGGTTGTAATTTGTGTCATATAAAACACAGTGCCAAAGTGGCTTTGAATTGATTCAGGCTTAGTTGACCGCAGTTGATATGTGGTAGATGTGTAACTCACAGTTTGGCCCCATGACGTTTTTGCTCAGTTTGTGTATTTGCTTACATTCCGTCACATCGATCTGGATTTGAATCTTTTGTGTTCATGTTAGTGAACGTCAAAATTGCTCTTACTGTCTATATTTGAACTCTCTTCAGTCCCTCACCCTAATTTCCTGTTACTTGACAAACAGCAGAGAGACGTAAAGGGGTCTACTTTCTGTCTCCCCTCTCCATTAGTCTATTAGTATTCAGGATGTGTTGCCTGCTTGCCTGCTGCCCGCCACTCATTCCCCAGACAGCGAATCAGCCGGCGTTGATTAATTTCAGCCTATTAGCACCCCTCGTTCCCCTCCCCCGGCTCCGCCCAGGTTAAATCCCAGTGCACACCCGCGTGCGCGCTCGCAGGCGGGGGGTGCTGCTGGGTGAGCGATGGCAGAGAGGTTGCCAGGGAGCCAGTTGTTGTCAGAACGATATTAATGAGTGCGCTGCTCTGGCCCTAAGAGTGTGTGTAGATGTGTGTGTGTGCCAGTGTGTTTGTGTTTACGTGTGTCTAAGTGTACGTCTTTCATTTTGGTGTTTGTGCGCCGCGTGTGTGTGTGTGTGTGTGTGTGTGTGTGTGTGTGTAGGTTGAGAGGTTCGTGTTTGGTGATGTTTATGTTCAAACATGCTCGCATATGTCCAGCTATACATATATGCGTGTAGAGGCTGTTTTTGTGTGTATGTCTGTTGTGTGATATCTAGCAATGCCATGGCCTGAGGGACAAGGGCTTATGTGTGTGTGTGAGAGAGTGTGTGTGGGAGTGTGTGTGTGTGCTCTGCGGAGGCCTGTCCTAGTTTCCTTCCCCTCACCAGGGAGCCGGAGGATCCAAGGACTGACGCACATCACCTGACAGCCGCCCCACTGCTCCACGGCCCTGCACCGTGTGTGTGTGTGTGTGTGTGTGTGTGTGTGTGTGTGTGTGTGTGTGTGTGTGTGTGTGTGTGTGTGTATACGTACGTGACGGAGATGGAGTGTCTGAATTTGTGTATGTGTCAGAGGATATGTGTGCGTAATCGAGAGAGATGTGAGAATGTGTTAGGATCAGTAGGAGCATCATTCTGTCTGTGAGCGCTCACATGCATGTTGAGTGCAGATGCAGTGAGAAAAGTTAGAGGGAGTGAATCTTTGGTGTAGTCATCCCTTTAGGTGTGTGTGTGTGTGTGTGTGTGTGTGTGTGTGTGTGTGTGTGTGTGTGTGTGTGTGTGTGTGTGTGTGTGTGTGCGTGCGCGTGTGTGTGTAATCGTACCTTGGGGCAGAGTGGAGAAAATGGTGTCACATGAAGCTCGGAGACAACAGAGCTAACTGCGCTCTACTTAACCTCAGTATGTATTTAGGGTGTATGGACTGGAAACACATTACCTGGACTGTACAGGATGATGTAAACACACATGGTTATTTCACTGGACCTGGGACAAGCAAATCTGAGAAAAGCCATTTGTATTTCATTGCTGTCAGTCGAAACTCCCCTTACCATCTTTTGCCACTTTTGTTTTATGTTTTCAGTGCGTCTTGCATTTCTCTGAAGGGAGCCGTAAACTAATGTCCATTGTCTAACGTATTTAATGGCACGGTTCTTTGGAAATTAAGTTCTCCTATTTCACTCCGCACAGCTCAGGGTGAGCAGATCATTTTCCTGGAATGCTGCCTAGTAACGTTTTTGTTGCTGTTGTGTTCCACCGCCAGCTACGTCAGTGTGCCACAGTCACAAAGAAACAATCACTCTATTTTTAAATTGCATTAACTTCCTTTTAAACAGTAAACCTTCACTGGATTGTATCACAGCTTTCATACTGGTCCACTGTTTTAGAGTTGTAGAATACAGGCCTGTGTTTAATGTTGTCCTGTAAGCCGGGTCCACATCATCCAATAAATAGGCTTAATTTGCGCAGGGATAATATTATATACGGCTTTATGTATGTGGATTTTGTCACTTTAACACAGAGATATATGCCCCAGCGTTAGGGCATCACAACACCCAAAATAAGTGTTAAACAAAAATATGCACAATACGTAATAATAGAGTGTTTTGAAACATCCAAGAGTTGCAAAGTCAAACTCATTTAGAAGCTTAACTTTGGTCTTCTCTTAAATTAGCCATCTGTCTCTTCACAACTTTGATACCATCTATTTTTAGAAGGTGAAGGGTCACATTTGATGATCCGTAAAATATCCATAATCACATATTTTAAATCTCCCATGACCACTTCAATCCTTACCTTATGAGAGGCTGATAGCATATTCATAGTCACACAGGCCTATAGGCGCACACACTCATAGGCCTGTGTGCTTTATTAAAAAAAACTGTCATGAATATCTTATAGGCTGCTAATGCTGTGTGATACGTTAGGATCTGAACACATTAAAGTTTTAAAAGCACATTTGACTGGAAAAGAGAGAAGGATTAAGAGAGGGGGTGATGAGAGAGAAAGAACAAAAGAAAGTGACTATATTATTTGATTATATTTGTACGTTCTATAGTTTATTTCTGTAAGTGTGTGAGATATTCTGTTATCAAATTTCCTGTTCGGGCTGACGGGTCAGACATGTTTGAACAAAGAAACAGTAAATAAAGGGACAATATAAAGATGGAAGACTAAAGACACTGTTAAAGTAAAAACCCTGCAGTACGATATGGTGCTCTGTTATATTAAATGAATAGATCAGCGACGTGTGTGTGTGTGTGTGTGTGTGTGTGTGTGTGTGTGTGTGTTAAATAATTCAGTATCTCTAATCTTCAGGGTTGTGAGGCTGAAGGCTTTTGAGTGACCCTCCCATCTCTCTCATAATATTGCTGATATGCGAGTTTAGAGTATGAGTAGTTTTAGTGAGTCCCTCTCCCTCTGTCCTTTAGTTAATACTGCTGACCTATGAGTTTGGCCTTGTCCCTGCAGAGGCCTACCTCCCACCTGAAACAGGCCTCTGTGTGTGTGTGTGTGTGTGTGTGTGTGTGTGTGTGTGTGTGTGTGTGTGTGTGTGTGTGTGTGTGTGTGTGTGTGTGTGTGTGTGTCCATGCGGGCTTGGTGCTTCGTCAGCGATGGTGTTTCACATATGAGAGGTCGTGACCCCGTTGCCTGGAGTACACTTGTCTTCATCTGACTGATTACATATTAACACCCTGGACACACACATACACACACACACACACACACACACACACACACACACACACACACACACACACACACACACACACACACACACAGTCATTGTGGTGGAATGGTCCTTTGACCCTTGGTAAGGAGTGGGTTGTTATCCCAGTGGTTGCAGGGACCTCACCCAGTTCATTAATACAACACATCAGAGCCAAACTCCATCAACTTCTTATCGTTTCCACTCTCGTCTTCAACCTCCTCTCCTCGTAATAATCAGCACACATTACCCAAGAATAAAATCTTTATTTTGATGATGCTCAAATAAATAAAATTTATTGTCATTTGTGTTCTTCAGGTAAGCGGCTCCAGGAGTGGTTGTGTGTTGTTCTGTGCCTCTTCCTTTTCATCATCAACTTCTCCTTCCTCGTCCTGCACTTCTCCACTGTTCACACCTACAAGATCATCCTTTGCATCGGTGAGCTGGCAGTCAGAAAGACTGATCATAGAGTAATTACCAAGCTAATATAAAGCTTCCCTCTGTAAAGATATCAATTTAAAACCACAAGAGTTATTTATTTAGCAATTTTTAAAAATAAATGTTGAAAATATTTTTTCTAAATGAACCAGTGCAGTCCCTAATCACTTTTCCAGTCCACATGAGGTTTTTGTAACGTTTTAGTAATATTGGGTTTTTAGTGTTTGCTTGCATATCTAATAACAACATATGTTATTGCTTTTTTCCGGTGTCTCTCTCTGTGTTCGTGTGCCAGTCCTAGGAATAGTGACGGCAGACTTTGCATCGGGGATGGTACACTGGGGAGCGGATACCTGGGGCTCTGTGGACATCCCTGTTATTGGCAAGGTGAGCACACATAAGTATTCTGTATATACTTACAGCCCGACTGTCTAGTCTGCAATAATAAACAACTTTCTTATAATTTGCAATCAATTAATTATTGTACAAAGCTAAGTCTCATGTTCCTCAGTTTACCCTGAAATCATTATTCTGCCACAACTGAACTGGTACATTGATAATAGCCGTACAAATGAGTCACACAGTTTTGGAGTAATGTAACAATTGTTGTTGTGTTACCTCTCACCTCTCTCTCTCTCTCTCTCTCTCTCTCTCTCTCTCTCTCTCTCTCTCTCTCTCTCTCTCTCTCTCTCTCTCCCTCTCCCTCTCTCTGCATGCTGGGAGTTTGTGTGCGAGTGAGACGCTGAGCGTGTGCTTTTCTATTCTTCTTTTTTGATTCTTTTGTTAATAATAGGTGTTAATTTAACTTAATTTACTGGTGATAGTTTAATTTAGTTGACTTTTGGTGCATTTTGGTGTGTGGGTTTTCTCTTGCCGGTGTCTCGCCGGTCGGTGTCTGACGTCATGGTAAATGGGGAATCCGCCAAGTTCGCGAGGAAGCACGGCATCAACATTTCTGCCGGCTTCTCGTGTAGTGTAGAGGAGATAGGTTTAGCTGTCAAAGTCCCTGGCGCGGATGAACGGTGCAGTTGTCATTTTCCTGTATCAGGTGGAAAAGGTGCTCCGCGTCATAGAGACAGGTATCGTGGTGAATGAGATGTTTTGTGCTTGTTACTGCCACTCACTCAACCCAGACATGATTGAGCTGTCCAGACATGGGAAAGTTGTTTCCCCGGTGAAAATGATTCTGTCTGGATGTAAGTCTCAGTTACTGAAACAAGTAGTGTCTCACCGTAGACAGCTTTATATGATTCTTAATAACCGCTTCCATGTTAAATTGGATGATTACGACTACGTGATTTTTGCCACCTCATCTGGTATGAAATGTTTTGGTTGCGGGGAGGAGGGACACACCACAAGAGCCTGTCCGAGGCGCGGGGATCCAGCTCCATCTGGTCCTGGAGGGGCGGCGGCTGATGCGGCGGGGGGATCTCCGCCGAGGGTAGCCATGGCTCCGGCGGAGGGATCTCGCCCGCTCCAGCTGTGTCCGACCTGGCGCACGAGGTGTGTGGTTAATTTAAGTGGTGTGGAGGATATATAATGGGGAAAAAAATTACCAAGATAAATGTTAAACGTTTTCCTCCAACAAACTAAAAACCAACATGGTGTAAAGGTTGAGGATTACTTTCCAGATTTGGTTGTTTTTTATACCTCAACCAGACTCCATATGAGTCAAAGAGAGGAGTCTGGCCTCACTGACCAGGAGATTTTTAGATTAAAGAAACTTGTGTTAAAAATATAAAAAATTAATAAACATTGATGATGCGTGTTTTAATTAATTATTATTATTTTTTTGCTTTTAACATCTCAGCAGTGATGGATAATTTCAGAGTGGGTGTTTTAAATGTGAATGGAGCTAGAGTTTTTTTTTTAAAAGAGCCAAATATATGAAACAGCTAAAATGAAACATGTTGATGTACTTTTATTTTACAAGAAACGCACAGTGACAGTTTTAATGACACAGACTGGAGGAGAGAGTGGGAAGGGGAAGACATTTTATGCCACAACACTTCTCTGAGTGGAGGAGTGGGCTTCCACTTCTCCAAGCTGTTCACTCCAGTGTCACTGGAGGTTGAGCATTATTGAGAGGATGTTGCTATTAGTTAAAGCAAGGTTTGACCTTTTTATAGCTGTTTTTATAAATGTGTACGCTCCAACAATTGATACAAAGAGGAAGCTGTTTATACAAAATGTTAATGATGTTTTAAATGGCTGTGCCTCCGAGGATTTTTCATTCTTGGAGGGGATTTTAACTGGACAGAAATGCATCTTTAGATCGCAATCACGCAGAGCCAGATCCAGCATCCCAGCATGCTCTGAGGCAGCAGGTCCACTCCCATGGTCTGGTGGGTGTATGGCAGAGGATGCATGCAGATGCTAGACAATACACATTCTCCCACGTGAGCGAAAATAGGATTTCTTCAGCCAGGTATGACAACAACATGAGGGAGGTCTGGGACGGCATGTAAACCATCACAGGCTGCAAGAAGAAGGGCAGCAACACAACAGAAGGGGATACTGTGAGAGCAAACCAGCTCAACCTGTTCTACAACAGGTTTGATAGCCCAGCTGTTGCAGCCAGGAGCTGCCCACCCAGCACCTCCCTACACACCCCTGCCCTCACCTCCCCCAACACAGACACCCAGGCTGCCTCCAGGGACTTTGCAACCACCCTCCCCCCATCATCACCATGGATAATGTAACACCCGTCCCCCCACCATCACCAAAGATCAGGTGAGGAGAGAGCTGAAGAGACTGCGTCCCAGTAAAGCAGCTGGCCCGGACGGAGTGTGTCCAAGGATGCTAAAGGCCTGTTCTACTGAACTCGGGGAGCCCCTTCAGTGTATGTTCAACCTGAGCTTGCGGCTGGGGAGTGTCCCAGTTCTCTGGAAGACTTCATGTCTCATCCCTGTCCCCAAAAAAGAAACACCCTAGGGAACCAGATGACTTCCGGGCGGTTGCACTGACATCACACATGATGAAGACCATGGAGCGGCTGTTGCTCCATCACCTCAGACCCCAGGTCCGCCATGCACAAGATCTTCTGCAGTTCGCATACCAGGCGAAGGTGGGCGTGGATGACTCCATCCTCTATCTGTTACACAGGGCTTACTCTCATCTGGACAAGGGGAGTGGCGCGGGGAGAATGATGTTCTTTGATTTCTCCAGCGCCTTTAACACCATCCAGCCCCTACTCCTGAGAGATAAGCTAACAGAGATGAGGGTGGACTCACATCTGGTGAGATGGATCACGGACTACCTCACAGAGAGACCACAGTACGTCAGGCTGAAAGGCTGCACATCCGACACTGTGGTCAGCAGTACTGGAGCGCCACAGGGGACAGTACTCTCCCCTGTCTTGTTCACCATCTACACCTCTGACTTCCAGCACAACTCTGAGCTCTGCCACATGCAGAAATACTCAGATGACACTGTGATCGTTGGCTGTGTCGGGAAAGGACAAGAGGGGGAGTACAGGAGCCTGGTGGAGGACTTTGTGAGGTGGTCCAAGTCGAACCATCTGCAGCTGAACACCTCCAAGACCAAGGAGATGGTGGTGGATTTCCGAAGGATCAGGCCACACCTGCAAACTGTGTCCATCGAGGGGGTCGACGTGGAGGTGGTCAGGTCCTACAAATATCTGAGCCTGCAGCTGGACGACAAGCTGGACTGGACGGCGAATATGGACACTTTTCATAAGAAAGGGCAGAGTCGTCTGTACTTCCTAAGAAGGCTGGGGTCCTTCAAAATCTGTTGTCCCTGTCCTGCTCCACAGACAGGCTCAAGAACTCTTTTGTCCCCCTGGCCATAAGACTGTACAACTCCTCTTGGTGACGGCAGGGGGATTCAGATTCAATTCAATTTCAAATCACAACAGCCTGTGCTTTCACTTTGTATATATAAGTTTTATTGTATTTCTACCATTTATCACTTTATCACTTAATTTTACTTTTTATTTTATTTTAAGTCTTATTTGAAATGCACATTTGTAATGGCGGGAGGGGGGGGGGGGGGGGGGGGGGTAGATGGGTAATTGTTAAATTGTGTAAATGTTTTAAGCTACTGGATGCCTGAATTTCCCTCGGGATAAATAAAGTATCTATCCATCTATCTATCTATCTATCTATCTATCTATCTATCTATCTATCTATCTATCTATCTATCTATCTATCTATCTATCTATCTATCTATCTATCTATCTATCTATCTTCATCATTTTAATATTTTTGCTTTTATGTAATGTTTTTATTAGAAACGTTAATGCCAAAAAGTGCATATTGGCAAGTACCTTATTTATTTCTGGAGTATTTTTGCAAGTTTTTTTGTCTCTTTTAACATTGTTTTTTAGTCTTTATAATGTAGTTTTTACTGAGAGTGTTTTTATCATGGGAGCTGTTTACAAAAAGACAAACAAGGAAAAGTGACAGCTCCTAAACTTCCTCTTAAGAGTAGTCAAAATGGCCATATATGTAAGCAGAAAGATGTGTAAATAAAGTGTTTAAAAAAAATCTAAAACAAATCTCTCTGTCTCTCTATCTCTGTACCTCTCTCTCTCTATGTCTGGGAAAAGGAAATTAAATGTTTCAATCTAGTCCATCAAAAAACAATAAAAGTCATTTTAGAAAAAACAGGTTGAATGATTGAGAATGCAGCTTTGCTCCAAGTCCTCCTGACTGTTCATTAGTGATGTGTGGGTCAGTCGCACCCACTCGTTATGAGAGCCCAACATGCAAAAATATGATTTATGATATATTTGGCTTTCTGTATTGTGTGTCAAAGTCACTAGCTTGAGGATCAGTTTGGTATGTGCTTTACATTTCATACAAACGGTAATGGGATTCTTGGCTGTTAGAGGTTTGTCCAAATAAAAGCTTGTACTCAACCTCAAGGCCTTTTAAGAATACATGAGATTATAGTTAACATTTTTGTGACCAAGTGGATTTTAGACTACAGAGAGGATAGTGTACCATATCAGGGTCCCCTCTCCCCTGAGGCCCCTTCCCCATGGTGGTTGCACCTTATTCCCCCGAGTCTCAGGACTGCCATAGTGACCTGGAAACTAAATATCATTGTCTCACTGAGGATCTTCCTGTGCAACATAATGTCCATTGTCCCCAATACACACATGACGCACACACCTACATGGACACATGCTGTGAATGGCCTCACCTTGAATTACAACCTATTACCATACAGTGCCAGAAGACATGTATGCACATATGTGTGTAGGCCTGTATGAAGATTGATGCACATACATTTAATTTTCAAATTAAAACATGTCGCCTACATTAATGCACACACACATTTCCCTCAGCCAATCAGAGTAAAGGTTTTCCTCATTTTAGCCAATTAAAATCCGTATGATCAGGAGCAGCTTGCAGATTGGTTCATGTGAACTTTGTTTTGATTGATGGGATGAGAGTTCAGTGGGTGGGTGTATTTCGTCTTATATTTCTTTTATTTATGAAATATTCATTGATAATTAATTTATGGAAATGTTGAGGCTCATGTGTGTTTTGAGACCTGAAGACATAATTACAACGATAGTTTTGCTGATATTTATGCTGAACCAATATGTTATCATTGTTTGATTAATACTGTTGTAATAGTATTCACTATTTAATAAAAGATTCATGAGATCTATCAAATCTCCTGGAAAAAATGCTTATTATAAAAAGTTAAATATGTCCATATGTACTATATGATTAGAATAGTGTTATGTGCATATTGTCATTATTATAATGGAACAGTTCTAATTAAACACACATATAATGTTATAACTCACATTATATATAGTGTATAGTCTTATTTGGAGAATCTATTTATAAATGTTATCAGATCTTAGAAATCTGCACACAAGATTTTCAATTAAATTTTACAAAAGTCACACAATAAATCTCAAATTACAAAACGTTACAAAACTGCAGTTTTACAGGGTATTTTACAGTTTGTGATGCTAAAGTGACTTCCTGTTTAAATTAATTGCTATTGATTGCGCTACGACTCATTTACTCAATACTAATATTTAAAGCACCAGTGTGTAGAGTTTAGGGAGATTTATTGCCAGAAATGGAATACAATATTCAAAACTATGTTTTCATAAGTGTATAATCACCTGAAACTCAGTATTGTTGTGTTTTGCGATAGTTTAGAATGAGCTCTTCATATTTACAATGCAGCGGGTCCTCTTCCATGCCATGTAGCACTGCCATATTTCGTAGCCCAGAAGGGACCAACCAAACATTGATTACCTGAAGGCCACCGTAGTTCTCCGACACACTTGGAAAGGTAGGGGTGAGTGGAGGGTTATTCAGTTGGCTGCAATCTGCAACCTCACCGCTAGACTTCACTAAATCCTACATACTGCTCCTTTAAGTCTTTATTGCCCAAGACATTTATTAAGTTTTAATGGTGCAACACACTTTAATAAAAACAAGTAGTTTCTAACAACTTAGGAAGGAGTTTACAATTAAACTCAATAGCGGATTTATGAAAAGCTGTCGCAACTCAATCCTGAGAAGTGGTGGCTGTAATTTGATACTGGAAATATGATGGAAGATGCTGAAGCATAAGCTTATAAATTAAAGAATAAAGTGGATTTTTCAATTTGATTTGCAAAGAAGGTCGAAACATTTATAGCATGAAAGCCATCATTGAGCTACATTGAGCTATATATTAAAATAGTGTTGACTGAATCAAATTAAAAGCAGTTTGTAAACTATTTGCAAATTACAAAACACAACCACTATTACCAGCTAAATAAATAATTGCCTCTAAAATGTTAATATTCCATTTAATAAAATATTATGAGTTAATATTGTTGATGAGGCTTTGTCAACCCACAAGTCCCACTGAGACATTATTGATAGCCTATTTAGTCTGATTAATCCTAAAGTTTAATATCATTCTTTTTCATTTGGTATGGAGTTTTTAATGTAAAATGTTCTGGCAGGCTATTGTCCTATCATTGGGTCAAATCTCTGCGTGTGTACCGCTGAACCGAATGCATTTTGATTATATTTGTGCCACATTTTGTTATCTAGATAACAACCAATTTTTGTACATGCATTGCACCAACAGTAGACTCTAAACTATGTTTTTTCCATCCCTGTGGTACTGTTTGTATATGCCGAAGTTACTGTGTGGTTTGATGTTTATTTATGGTGTGGCATTTATTGGGGTTTGGGGTAGTTACTGGGACCAAAGGCACGGCGGCAGCCACAGATTTGCATGGTGTGTCGGACACTGTAGGAGACTTCTAATAAAGACTTTAACTGGAAGAGAAGAATGGACCTTTCCGGAGAACAGAGGGATATAGTGGAAAATGGTGTGTGTGTGTGAGAAAGAAGGTGTGTGTTTTTGTGTCTGTGTGTTGTTTTGAGACTGAGAATAAAGCAGGCCTGTTCTCCCAGTTAATCCTAGTTTGAATATCAAAGAAGAGCACAATGGAGAACACCTGAGGCTAATAGTGGTTGCAGTTATAAATGTAGACAACACATTTGAAGCCAGTGATGCTCTTTGTTACTTGTTTTTTCTGTAATTTCCTTGTTTTTTTGTTTGTGTATGTACAGTATGTATGTACTGTGTGTGTACATGTGTATGTTCTTACTTTGATCCCTGTTGTTTCCAACTCCATAACTTCACCATAAGGGGATACCTAACAGTCATAAGAGTCAGCTGTTATAGTATCATAAATAATATTTCCAGCAGTGAAGGCCACGGAGCAGTAACAGCTGCCACTGGAGACTACATTTTCGATCCGTCAAAGTCCTTTGCCCAGTATGGCCAGTATGGTCTCCAGAATCTGAGAGAATGTTTTGCCTCCAAGGTCACACAAGAGACATTTAATATGTATCATTTGCATGAGCATAAAAAAAGTCTAAATGGAAACATAAGATGAAACAACAAGCCATCATATTGCAAAAAAAGTATCAAAACAAACAATGTTACTATACCATACTTGATGTTATGTTGCTTCTTTGGCAGGATTCATGTTATGCTGTTACTCACCGTTATACCGAAACAACAAAATATGCGGCAGTTAGAGGTGTAGAAACCTTTACTTCTCTGGTTTGATCCCAGACAGATGACACCCTGCTCTCCATAACCGTAGCTGCTGACAAAACCCAAAAACGCCAACAAATCTAATCTGGAATCAGCAAGGAAGTGCTGTGATGTTTCATTGCTAGTGGTGCGGCATGAATCTTGTAATCTTTCATGTTCTCTTGAATATATTTTCACAAATGTAGTTAATGGTAACTTACACTGATTCTCATTTTATTTTGACAAACTTTCAGACATTTGCTTAAAACTTAAATAGCAATCAATGGAAACAAAACTCTCGCCTGTCCATTCTGAGGTTCACTCAATCTGAGACAATTACACCATACTGACATTAGGGCCACAATTAGGGATTATTTTCATCATTGATTAATGTGCTTATAATTTGTTTAATCAATTGTTGAAACATCAACACAAATGTGAAAAAACCGCCCATCTCAATTTCCCAGAGGATTCCTGGACATATGGCAAAAGAAAAGCAGCAAATTCTCTCATCTGAGAAGGTTGTTTGGCATTTTTCTTTAATCGTTTTTTCTGTTGATCGACTGGAATTTAATCACATTATTCCTCTAAAATTGCAGGATTAATGGATTCATTACTTTGTAGACTGTGGTGAGTAACATCCCTAGGCTGAATGAAAACCCAGTTCTCATTATTATTAATATTATCATCATCATCATCATCATTATTATTATTATTATTATTATTATTATTATTATTATTATTATTATTATTATTATTATTATTATTATTAGTGAGCACATTGTAAAAAAGCAAATTCACAATATTCACAAAATACTTTTTTTGTCACCAACATCCTTTAACAGCGAGGTGATGTTGCTCTACCTCAAAGTTCTACTTACGTGAAATCCTCCCTTACTGCACACTGCTAATGCTCTTCATTAGGAATTGTATAACAATGATTTGCTTTGATTTGAATCCATAAAAGCCTTTTCACTCCCCAGTGCTGAAACTGCAACACTATCTTGAAAAGTGCACTACATTATCCCAGTGGTGTTTAGAACTATTCCATAGCGAAGCTTTGGGCCGTGCTGTTTTTTTGTTGTCTTCGTCATGTCGTTGAGCTTTAATTGACTCAACAAGGATTTAGCAGTCCTCTAATGACACCACTTTGAGGACAAAGTCACGCTCATTAGTTCCCAATGATGCTCGATTCACATTGAAATATGCCAGATGTGCTTACAGTTTAGGGATATATGTTTGAAGATACTTCCTCTCTAACTGTTTCTCTTTCAAAAGCATCAATAATTTTCTCCTTATGTCAATGTCCCTGCCTTTTTGTTACATCCCAAACAAACATGTCTCCTTTAATGCTGCTCTCTAATGAGGCTGATCAGAGTTAATTTAATGACTTTAGTCAGTTCCTTCCCAAAGGCCAGAAGGAAACAAGGGTGACAGTAAGAAGAAAGCATAGATAGAAATATGTGTGGCCAAAAAGAGAAAGCACAAAAAGTGAGATGAAAATGCAGTATAAAGGTCGGAAGGACAAAAAAAGAAGGGGGTGTGTCTGTCCAACCAGTGGGACAGCGCTGGTTGCTGGGGCGATGGGCGATGTGAGCTGGTGATTAACGGACGTCGTGCAAGGCCGGCCGTTAAACGGTGTGGGATTAGAGGACACGCAGCGACCGGTGGCCCGCGGTTAACTGGGAGAGCTGATGCCGCCCCGCTCTGCACGACCTCTGTGGCTTAGCCGGGCTTTCATCTGGCTGAGGGCTGCGGCGAGGGGTGGGGGTTATGGGAGAGAATAGGTGGGGGACAGACAGATGAGAACGGAGATGGGTACATAATTGTAAAGATATCAACAGATAGTTTCTGTGTTTGCAGTGGCACCTACCAACGATTGTCGTGGCGATTGGTTTCGAACAGCTGACACGACAATAATGAGTTTTCACGCTGATGCTTCCACGGCTACACACACACAGTCATACACACAGGCGCACGGATGCACACTGTGGAAATACAGATGCAAACCTACCTTTTTTGCTTTTTCCAAAGAGGGAAATAAATTACCTTTATCCTGTGTGTGCATGTGTGTGCGTGTCTCTTTGTGTCCTCTTTTGTGCTTCTGAGATTCAGATTCAGTCTTTCATTTGAGACCCCCATGCTCTCACAGATAGGTGTCTGCCTCTGCGCAGTGCAGGTGGGGTTTATGAGCGTGTATGTGTGTGTATTGGTGTGTGTTTGAAGCTCAAATTTTTGAGTTTGTGTGTGGTGTCTATGGGTCATTTATGTGTATGAGTGTTTTGGCGCGGGCCGACTGCTGTGCTGTGGTTTATTAGGATGCTGGATATGAGCTTTGGGGTTGTGCAGGCTGCTGGGCACCGCTGAGCCGTGGTGTGTGCGTGTGTGTGTGTGTGTGCATTTGATCTGCATTTGCGTAAAGACTGTAAACAATGTGTTCCAGTGTCTGTCTTGTGTTCCGATTTAAAGTGAATGTAAATGAAGTCGATAAATCTACCAGGGTTTTGTGCCTATTGCTGTTTATCACATCAATTCCATTTAGAGAAAAGTGGATGTGTGTGTGTGTTTAACTGAGAGAACAGGGAGCCAGAAAATGGGAAGAATTTTCTGTTTGCTGTTTATTTAAATGATTGCATTTGGACTTTAAGTTTAAATTCTGTTTCTTTTGCAATGTTGATTTCTATAGAATTTCTAATTTTAACCGATTAAATCCCATGTATAGAGTTAATGATGCAGCCTTTTCTGATCTACAATGATTTCAAAATACAATTCTAAAATGATTACTATTGCAGAATTTATTAGATTTTCACTGCATGGTTTGACTTTACTTGGCTCAACTCACTTTTGGTACCTGGGCCTTTACTGTATTTGGTTGGTATTTGGCACTGCCAAACCAAACAGAGTAACATCTGCATTTCGTGAATTGTACGGCATAGTTTTGCAGGTTGCCATTTTTCAAAGTCTGGGTCGAGTGAATAAAAAGATTTGGGCCACGTTTAAGTATCAGCACAGCTCACTTGAAACATCGACCGAGGTTGGCACTAAACAAAGTAGCAGGTACCAGGTACTATCCACAGCTGCTAAAAGAAAACCAAAAAAAAAGCGAGTCCAGTTGAGTAGAGCTGTACCATGCAGTGGAAATGTGGCATTAGAAACATTTTCAGTGGCGATCACAGAGACTTCTTTTGAATGCTGGCCTAACATTTCAATGGTGTAGATGTAAAAAAGTGAGAAATGCCAATCAAACTGCTATTGCTCAAAAAGCGTTGTGTGGGTTTTCGTTTTCAATCTTTTTGATATTTTTGGTTTTCTAATGGGATTTAATTTGCAATTTATTGGTGATAGTTTGATTTAGTTTTACTTTTGGTGATTTTGGGTGTGGTGGTTGGGGTGTTGGGGTGTGGGGTTTACCCTTGCCGGTGTCTCGCCGGTCGTAGTGTCGCACCGTGCATGAGGCAGGTGGTGATGTTTCACAGGGTGTGTGTATTAATGATGTACAGAAAAGTGAGGAAAGTGTTTTGGGTGAGGCAGGTGGAAGTAAAGTGGGTGATAAAAATGTATTTGTTTTTATCTTTGCTTTTAACATCTTACTTGCTATGGATACTTTTAGAGTGAGTGTTTTAAATATTTTAAACTGATAAAATGAAACACATTGATGGCACAGCGACAGTTCTAATGAGATAGACTGGAGGAGAGAGTGGGAAGGGGCCACAACACTTCTCTTAGTGGAGGAGTGGGTTTCCTCTTCTCTAAGTCTTTTACTCCAGTCTCACAGGAGGTCGAGCATTTTATCGAGGGGAAGTTGCTTTTAGTCAAAGCAAGGTTTGACCTTTTTACAGCTGTTTTTATAAATGTATATGCTCAAACAATCGGTGCAGAGAGGAAGCTGTTTTTACAAAAAGTTAATGATGTTTTAAATGGCTGTGCCTCGGAGGAATTTTTATTCTTGGGAGGGGATTTTAACTGCACAGAAAATACTTCTTTAGATCACAATCACGCAGAGCCGCATCCAGCGTCCCAGAATGCTCTGAGGCAGCTGGTCCATTCCCATGGCCTGGTGGATGTATGGAGAAGAATGCACGCAGATGATTGACAGTATACATGGTCTCACCACCGAGATGATAGGATTTCCTTAGCCAGGTTGGATCGTATTTATTGTTTTAAACATCATTTTAATATTTTTAAACTGTGCAGCATCATTCCGGCTGGTTTTACAGATCATGCTTTGCTTTTATGTAATGTTTGATTTTAGCAGTCTTAGGCAGTGGTGGGACCATGGTAAGACTGAAATAAAAATGCTCTGTCAACAGCACACCCTCAATGTCACACAAGACATCACCAGATCTATGAAAGACCTGTAGGGTGATATAGTGGAACTAGAAATAATTAGTGAGTCCACAGGAGATCAAGGATACATTGAAATCCTCAAATTTAAGAAAATGGCTCTAGCCAACCTGCTAGACGTTAAAGTACAGGGTGCACTGGTCCGGTCCCGGTTTCAAAACACCACCGAAATGGATGCTCCCTCTAGCTTCTTCTTCGGCCTGGAGAAAAAGAACGGACAGAACAGGGTAATCCACTCACTGCTCTCAGACACAGGGCAAGAAATAACGGAACCAAGCCAGATAAGAAGGCGGGCTGTGAGCTTTTATTCCTCCCTATACTCGAGTGAGTATAGGGAAGAGGAAACAATTTTAGAGGAGTTATGTGATGCACTACCTCAGGTCTCAGAGGAGACCAACTCACAGCTCGAGGGGCCGTTGAGAATGTGGGAGTTACAGGCCGCCCTGCAGGGTATGCAGGGACGGCGAGCTCCCGGTATCGACGGCCTCACAGTTGAGATTTTTAAGGAATTCTGGGACATCTTAGGAACAGATGTCCTAGATGTTTTTAACGAGAGTCTGGCCTCTGGTTCCATGCCGATGTCCTGCCGTAGGGCAGTAATAACACTTCTTCCTAAGAAAGGAAAACTGTAGGATATTGGTAACTGGCGTCCTGTGTCTTTGCTGTGTGTGGATTACAAGGCGCTGGCCACCAGGCTGGGGAGGGCTATGGAACAGGTCATCTACCGGGACCAGACCTACTGTGTACCCGGCAGGTCCATGGTAGACAATGTTTGCCTAATTCGGGATGTTTTGGAGGTCTCCAGCTCATTGGGCATTAATACTGGTTTCTCTAGATCAGGAAAAAGCTTTCGACTGGGTTGAGCACGACTTCCTTTGGAAAGTGATGGAGAAGTTTGTTTTATCAGCTTATGCAGATGACATTATTGTTATTGTTAGAAGCCAGAGGGATGCAGACATTTTAATCAATATTGTGAGTAGTTTTAGTGTAGCATTGGCAGCGAGGGTGAATTGAAAGAAAAGTGAGGCCCTTGCTGTCAGTGAGTGGCGTGGCGGTCTCCCAGTTCTTCCTCAGAGCCTCACCTGGAGAACAGACAGATTTAAATATCTTGGTGTGTTTTTAGGTAAAGAAAATATTGTCCAGAAGAACTGGGAGAACGTCACTGAAAAGATTGAGGGAAAGCTTTCCAAGTGGAAATGGCTGCTCCTTTAGATGTCTTTTAAAGGTAGAGTTTTGGTTTTAAACAACCTTGTGGCATCCCAACTGTGGCACCGTAGACCGTCCCTCAGGCCTGTTAGCCAAAATACAGAGACAAATGGTGGATTTTTTTGGGATGGTCTACACTGGGTGCCACAAGGGGTGTTGCTTTTATCCAGAGAGGAGGGGGGACAGGGTCTAGTCCACCTAGACAGCCGAACAACCACTTTTAGACTCCAGTTTCTACAAAAATATCTCACAGGTCCGGCTGATTTGGTTTGGCGAGACGTGGCCAACTGTATCCTCAGACATGTGAGTAACCTGGTGCTGGATACTGCTCTGTTTTTAACTGAGTCAAAATTTTTAAAGTTGAGTGGGCTGCCTCCGTTTTATCTGATCCACGGAGCCAGGCTGGACGTCAGCAGCAGCGTCACACCCGGCCTGATGGTGGCTCTGTGCAGGTCCAAGACCCTGTCCCTGCAAAAGCTGGTGGATGCAGTGGGGCCGGCCCTGAATGATGCCCGGGCCCTGGGCTCTCTGCTGGGTCTGAACTCTGTCCGGGTGGCTCAAAGAATCCTGCATCTCTGGAGCCAGAGGCTCACTGGAGAAGAGAGGACCCTTCCTAACCACATACAGCCAGGGAGAGGCTTTTCCAGACCCAGCAGATCCCTTTCCTGAAGTCTACCTGAGCCCAGGGCTGGGAGAACTGACCGGCCCCCTGCTCAAGGTCATTAATCCGGAAAAACTGTCGCTGCACAGAGCAGACAAAAAAACTTTCTATACTAACGGTGTCAAAAGCATCAACAGAAAAGGCCTGTGCAGCAGACCCTCCACTGTGTGGAGCAACAGACTTGGTGGAGAAAGCGGACCAGGCCCACAGTGGAGGATTTTATATAAACCTCCCCTCAAAAAGCGGACTGCTGACCTTCAGTGGAGGATTTTACATGGTGCTATTGCCTCAAATGCTTTTATTTCTGTTATTAATCCTGCTGTTTTTAACAAGTGTCCATTTTGTAATCTCCGCAAGACTGTTTTCCATGTTTTTAGCGAGTGTAAGAGACTCACAAGTTTCTTCTCTCTTTTAACATTGGTTTTTAGTCTCTTTGATGTAGTTTTTTACTGAGAGTGTTTTTATTATGGGAGCTGCCTACAAAAAGGCAAATAAAGAAAAGTGGCAGCTCCTAAATTTCCTCTCAGGAGAAGCAAAAATGGAGATTTATATAAGCAGGAGGAACACCATAGAGAACAGAGAAGGGCAGGAGGCCAAAGCAATATGGCTCTGTAACATCAGGGCCAGACTCTGGCTCGAGTTCAGATTTTTTAAAACATAGTGTCGATTTAGAGACTTTTAAACAGCGTTGGTGTTTCAAGAATATTGTTTGTTTTATTGATAAGGATGAGTTGCACTTTGCACAGTTTTTGGTTGGATAAAAAAAGAAAATTATGTGTGTGTGTATATATGTGTATATATATATGAATATATAGAGATATGTATTTTAAAACAGAAGGGGATTTTCTTTGCACTTTATTTGTAAACTGTTTATGAGTTTACATTTATTTTTGTAAATAAAGTGTTTTTTGAAAAATCTAAAAAATCTCTTTCTCTCCCTCTCCCTCTCCCTCTCCCTCTCCCTCTCCCTCTCTCTCTCTCTCTCTCTCTCTGCAGGCATTTATTCGTCCATTCAGGGAGCACCACATTGATCCAACCGCCATCACTCACCACGACTTTATTGAAACCAACGGCGACAACTGTATGATCCCCATCCTGCCACTGGCTTACATGGCCTACAAGTTCCTCTCATACACACCAGGTAGAATAAACACAGGTACACACACTTACACATACTGGGCGTAACAATTGCAGGGGTTCAAGCAATCCCCCCAAGATCTCACATTTTTTACAACAAAGCATTGGGAATCGCGAGTGCAGCAACATGGATGAGATCCCTCACCGATTTCCAACCCACAAACACTGCTAACATGCTTACATTCACACTGTAATGTGTACGTAAGGACTTTAGAAGGTCAGCTTTACAGGGTCTGACAAAGTGTAGCAATGACTTAGTTTTGCAGGAGACTCTGGCTGAAGTGTGTCCACTGGTGGTGGGAAAGCATGGGGCAGTTTTACAGGTGATCATGTGCACTGACCTTACGAGTGCAGGGCAGGATGGGAGTAACCGGAGGAGGAAGCTCAGCAGGAGAAACAGAGCAACCTGTTATTGAGGAGGGGACATCTCCACCTGTCATGTCTGATTGTCAACCTGAGCTGAAAGGTCACTGATGGACATCAGTTAGCTTCTTTATGGGTCGAGCTGCTCACACGTATCTTTGCTTTGTCGGCTGTCATGAATAAACTAGACCACCATCTTAACTTAAATTCAGCATCTTTTATGTGGCTGTCCACTCGATGATAAATGTTGAGCAATAAGATCCTAAATGCAGACCTAGTTTGAACCAAAGTGAACCGTACTGTAACAAGTCCTTATGTTCCTCATTGTCAACAGGTTGTCCACAGCTGTGCATAAGAGCTTCACTCTTTCCCCTTTTACCTTTCACAAAAAAAGCCTAATTTAAATTCACTCCATAAAAGGCAACTCAACTAAACAGCTTACAATAGTGTAAGGTGACAAACAAACTCAATCAAGGGCTATCTGCCCTTGCGACCCTTGCTGGTCTTGGGTGTATATTACAGTTCATCAGACCAGGGCAGCAGGCGCAGCCACGATTCATGATCCTGACGTAAACTTTATCAGTGGCAACCTGCCACATGAGAGACACAGAAACTCTGGGGATGATGCCCCGGATGCTGAGTTAGTAACATACATTTACATAAATGCATACAGATAGAGAGGGAGAGGAGGGGAGAGGGAAAGGAGGAGAGAGGAAGAGAAGGAGGAGAGCTGGGAGGTGTCCCCCGGCAGTCTAAGCCTATAGCAGCATAACTAGGGGCTGATCCAAGGCAAGCCTGAGCCAGCCCTAACTATAAACTTTATCAAAAAGGAACGTTTTTACGTTTTTACGTTTTTAGCTCTTAAATGTGGAGAGGGTGTCTGCCACTCGAACACAAACTGGAAGCTGGTTCCACTGGATAGCTGAAGGCTCTGGCTCCCATTGTGCTCTTAGAGATTCTAGGAACTACATGTAACCCTGCATTCTGGGAGCACAATGCTCTAGTTGGTTTATAATGTACTATGAGATCTTTAAGATACGCTGGAGCCTGACCATAATATGATCCCGTTTCCTTGTTCTTGTCAATACACATGCCGCTGCATTTTGGATCAACTGAAGAGTCTTAAGCGACTTTTTGGGACAGCCTGATAACAATGAGTTGTAGTAATTCAGTCTTGAAGTAACAAATGCATGAGCTAGTTTTTCTGCATCATTTTGCGACAGAATGTGTCTTATTTTTGCAATGTTACGTAGATGAAAGAAGGCACTCCTTGAGATTTGTTTTATGTGGGAGTTAAAAGACAGATCCTGATCAAAGATAACGCCCAGATTCCTTACGGTGGTGCTAGAGGCCAAATTAATGCCATCCAGAGCTTCTGTGTCATTTGAAAATACGTTTCTTATGTCCTTAAGGCATGCTTGAAGTTTAGCTAATTAATTGGTTTCATCTGGTTTAATTGATAGATATAATTGGGTATCATCTGCATAACAATGAAAGTTTATAGAGTGGTTCCTTATAATATTGCCCAAAGGAAGCATATATAAGGTGAATAGAATCGGTCCAAGTACAGAACCTTGCGGGACACCAAGACTGACTTTGGCTGTCATTGAGGATTTATCGTTAACATGTAGAAATTGAGATCACTCAGATAAATAGGACTTGAACCAGCTGAGTGCAGTTCCTTTAATGCCAACATAATGTTCCAGTCTCTGTTGTAGAATGTCATGATCAACAGTATCGAAGGCAGCACTGAAGTCTAACAAGACAAGAACAGAGACACGTCCTTTGTCTGATGCCAATAGAAGGTCATTGGTAACTTTCACCAGTGCCGTCTCTGTGCTATGATGAACTCTAAATCTAGATTGAAAAACCTCAAATAAACTATTATTATGGAAAGAAATCACACAACTGTTTTGCAATTGCTTTCTCAAGGATCTTAGCGAGAAAGGGAAGGTTAAATATCGGCCTATAGTTGGCTAAAACCTCTAGATCAAGACTAGGCTTTTTGTAGGTTTTATTACAGCTACTTTAAATGATTGTGGTACGTAGCCAGATAATAGAGACAGGTTGATCATGTTTAATAACGAGGTATTAATTAAGGGTAAAACTTCTTTAAACAGTTTAGTTGGAATCGTGTCTAAAAGACAGGTTGATGGCTTAGACGAAGAGGTTGTTGAAGTTAGTTGGTTAAGGTTGATTGGAGTAAAACAATCTAGATATATTTCAGGAGTTACAGCTGTTTTTTAAATTCCAGAGGTTGAAGTTAAGTCATTACCAATTGAAGGCAGGAGGAGATTAATTTTGTCTCTAATAAGTATAATTTGTCAACTCTGTCAACCTGGCTACAGTGCTGAAAAGAAACCTGGGGTTGTCGTGTTTTCTTCTATTAATAAAGAGTAATAAACTGCTCTGGCATTACGGAGAGCCTTCTTATACGTTTTAAGATTGTCTAATGAGACTAAACGAGATTCTTCCAATTTAGTGGAACGCAATTTTCTTTCAAGATTTCTCGACTTTTGTTTTAGTTTGCGGATTTGTAAATTAAGCCATGGAGCTTTCTTTTTCTGTTTTATTATCTTCTTTTTTAGAGGAGCGACAGAGTCGAGTGTTATTCGCAGTGAGGCTGCAGCACTATAAACACAATGATTAATTTGGGAGGGACTAAAGTTAGCATTGAAGTCCTTCGTTATATTAATATTGAGTCCTGGTATTGAATTAATACCAGAAGGACTCCTTCGGACGGCTTCCCTGACCACCGGGGTTCAAGAGTTACCGCCCCTTGAGGCACCTAAGACCTTGAGACCACAGCTCATCACCGTAGCTTCAGCAATAGAGGTTTTGAACATCGCCCACTCAGGTTCAATGCCCCCAACCTCCACAGGGATGTCTGAAAAGCTCCGCCGGAGGTGTGAGTTAAAGATCTCCAGGACAGGGGCTTCCTCCAGACGTTCCCAGTTCACCTGCACTACCCGTTTGGGCTTACCAGGTCTGTTCAGAATCTTCCCCCACCCCTTGATCCAACTCACCACCAGATGGTGATCAGTTGACAGCTCCGCCCCTCTCTTCACCTGAGTGTCCAAAACATGCGGCCTCAGATCAGATGATACGATTACAAAATCGATCATTGACCTTTGGCCTAGGGTGCTCTGGTACCACGTACACTTATGAGCATCCTTATGTTCGAACATGGTATTTGTTATGGCCATTCCATGACTAGCACAGAAGTCCAATAACAAACGACCGTTCGGGTTTAGATCAGGGAGGCCGTTCCTCCCAATCACGGCTCTCCAGGTGTCCCCATCGTTTCCCACGTGTGCGTTGAAGTCTCCCAGCAAGACTATGGAGTCCCCTACTGGAGACCCCTGTACCTGAGGCTCCATTCAGGGTCTCCAAGAAGGCTGAATACTCAAAACTGCGGTTTGGGGCATAGGTACAAACAACAGTCAGAGTTTTCCCCCCCCATAACCCGAAGGCGCCGGGAGGCGACCCTCTCGTCCACCGGGGTGAACTCCACCGGGGTGAACTCCAACGTAGCGGCACTCAGGCGGGGACACACCCGTACGACGCCTCACACCTTGGGCAACTCCGGAGAAGAATAGAGTCCAACCCCTATCCAGGAGTACGGTTCCAGAGCCAAGACTGTGCGTAGATGTAAGCCCCACCAGATCCAACTGGTAGCGCTCCATCTCCCGCACTTGTTCCGGCTCCTTCTCCCACAGAGAGGTGATGTTCCACGTCCGGGTTTGGTCCGTCGAGGTCCCTGACATCACTGCACCCGTGTGACAGCGCACCTGACCCCAGCGGTTTTTCCCATGAGTGGTGGGCCCACAGGATGGATGGATGGGAGGCACCACACAGCTTCTTCGAGCCCTCCCTTTGGGCCTGGCTCCAGACGGTGGCCCTGGGCTTCCTCCGGGCAGGGTCTGTCCTTTCCTTTCCCTCTGTATCATGAGGTCGTTTTTGAACGACATCGAGCCTAGGATATTTTGCCTACTGGCTTGTAGTCCAGTAACAGGACTTCAAAAGTTATTATTTATTCAGTTGGTCTGACAGAAGAGGATTATGTAGATATACTTATAAACTTTCAATTTCAACACCATATCCCAGAACAAGGTCCAGAGTGTGGTTTAAACAGTGAGTTGGTTCATTTACATTCTGACTGAACCCAATTGAATCTAATATTGAGATAAATGCATTATCAAGCCTGTCACTATCAACATCCACATGCATATTAAAGTCACCTACAAGAATTACTTTATCTGTTTTAAGGACTAAACTTGATAAAAAGTCTGAGAATTCAGATAGAAATTCAGAATACGGACCAGGAGGGCGGTACACAGTAAAAAATAAAATTGGCTTTATTGTTTTCCGTGTTGGGTTTGAGAGCGTAAGAACAAGGCATTCAAAAGAGTTATAGTTTAGTTTAGGTTTAGGATTGATCAAGAGGTTTGAGTCAAATATGGCCGCAAACTCTGAAGTAGTTTGTAGTTCTTCCACGGCTCCAACTACGTCACTTTCACGTCAAATGACAGCAATACGTAGGTCCAGAAAGTACAGCACATTTTGCAGCAGGAGAACTCAATATAACAGACACCATCGCCACTGATTGGACAAACAAATCTCTCTTTTAACATGTTTTGTGTCGGTTTAGCTCACCTGACGAAGCTGGATGTTCTCTCAAATTATTTTCTCTTTTGTAGACATTTGGTTAACAGTGAAACCTTCCAACAATAATTCTGTACTGTACTTGATTTGCATCCTCTAGAGAAGTCTCAGTTGTTAAGGAGAGTAATAATGGAAAAGGGTATAATATAAGTAGAGATGTATTGTTATGTTGTGTTTTTTAAATAGTGTATCACCCATACAGACACAAGAAGATGATGAAAGAGATTACAGACTGAGAATTCTGATAGAAATGGCGAGATTGTTTTATACATCAAGAAATAAAGGAGTGAGGAGCAAAGGGGAAACTTGCAAAGGTCAGCTGCTTGTCCGCAGCAGGGACCGGCGAATGTAGAGGTGAGGGAGAAAAGATTAGGTGGGAGAGAGAGCAGTAGTGAGGTTCACTTGTAGGTGACATCCACACCTGTCATGTCACGCACCCTAGGGAGTCAAGAGGTCACGAGACAGACACAGGGAGAGATGCAGTGACATCTACACCTGTCATGTCTGCACCTTAAGAGGTCACCGCTAAGAGTTTGAGACAGAGGGTGAGAGTGCATGGAGAAGAGAGGGGAGCGAGAGAGTGTGGGGGGTGTGGGTGGCGGAGGCGGAGGGTCATGTAGCGGTAAGATGACATCTAAACCTGTCATGTCAAGCTCCTCACAGTGTCAAGCGGTCACCAGACAAAGACAAAGACAGAGGTAGAAGGGGAAAGCTGAAAGCCGCGAGGTGACATCTCCAGCTGTCATGTCTGCACATGAACCGGGGTCACGAGATCGCTGTTTTAACCAAAGAGAGGGAGCGAGGGATGGAGGCAGACAGAGAGAGGACAGCTGTAAGTCATAGCGACAGAAAGACTCAAGTGAATAACAAGAGTTAGCCGTGTGACAGACAGGCTGTAGACTTCTATTTGTTTTGAGCCAGAAGACAAACAGAAACAGAGAGTCCATTTCAGTATGCAGGTGTTGGTGGCTCAATTACATCTGAACAACAGTAGACTTGTTTCAGACTGTTTTCATGCATAATATTAATTATTAATAATACATATTGTATTGGTGGATTTCTACTCTAAATGCGCTCAGAAATATTTAGCAATTAAAGACATTTTATTAAAATACTTAATTATGTGTTATTTTTTTCTGTCTGAATGCAGGAAACCACATAATAGTAAAAATTAAAAAACATGAATGGTGAATAAAGTAATGGATAGCTGCACATTGCATATATATACTTAAACAGTGTGAATAATTGATTCAATTAAATAAGTGTGTGTGCATGGATGGAATCAGATGACAGTAATCATAGATCTAGACATCCTAGAAAAGTTATGTCCATTGGAATGGACAGAGGATCACTCAGCTGCTCCGATGTACATGTCCTGACATGTTTGTCACCTGTCAGCTCACATCAACACTGAAACAGTAACCACTTCCCTGAAACCACTCTCTTCTTCGCTCTCTTTCAATATTCAAGCTTAATTCTGCTTTTAGGAAACATAATTAAATACTCATGCCAAGCTGAGAAAGATATTTTTTGTTCACATTTTTGCAATGTTTGAAAAGAAAGAAAAGAAATATTTCAGAGACAGATATTTTCATCTACCTTTCATCCAACTTGTTTATCACTTTGAATGGTAAATGTACTTGCATTTGTGTAGCACCTTCTAGTGTCCCAACCACTCATTCATTCCTGCACTGCAGAGCTGCCATACAAGGTTCCAAACTGCTCATCATCTAGTCTGGATGTCTGCGCTGCTGAGGGGAAAGCACTGTGATACTTGACAGTTACTGCTTACTGTCTTTCTGATTTCACGCTATGTTACATTTCAGACTATTTTACCCTCTATCCTCATCTTCCTACTTGTCTGTCTTTGTCCTCTCCTCTGCCACTCTTCCCCATCTCTCTCTCTCTCCCTCTCCTCTTCATCCTCCCCCTCGGTCTCTTCATCTCTCTGAGGCTCCTGCTAGCATCCTCTCTGTGGGAGTACTACACCTTCATGCTGGCCCTCTTCATTACACTAAACAGTTTGATCAATTATTCTATTAACTTAGATCTTTCTTTCTTTCTTTCTTTCTTTCTTTCTTTCTTTCTTTCTTTCTTTCTTTCTTTCTTTCTTTCTTCTTTCTGCATAAATGTAAATGTCTGTCTGTCGTCTTTTAGAAGCCTTGGCGGAGTACTATCCCTGGGACTGCTACGTCTTCGCCCTGGCATTTTTTGTGACGCTGACCAATCAGATTCATAAGTGGAGCCACTCCTACTTCGGCCTCCCGCGCTGGGTCACGCTGCTCCAGGACTGGCATCTGTTGTTGCCACGGAAACATCACCGCATCCACCATGTCTCGCCGCACGAGACATACTACTGCATTACGACAGGTGAGAACTGGTGTTATCATGACTAGTAAATAGTGTATGCCACTGCTAATGGAAACATATTGTTACATATTATTATCTAACTGTGTTACACAAACTATGGTCCTTAGATGGACTAGAACCAGATATTTACTGACTTTACATAGTCCACCTCTAGGCCTCCGGAATGCATGTTAACAATAAACACATGCAAAAGTTGGGAGACATCAAATAAAAAAATATATATTTACAATAGAAAATATGAAAAAATATAAGACATACATTCAAAAAGGTGGAAGAGCTGTGAAGAGCTGTTTTGTGCAGTGTTTGTATACAATATTGACTAGAGGATGTGCAAAGATTCACAGGACATTTTGTTTGGAATTCATAATTGAAACACTAAAATTAATTAAATTTTGCATCCTAAGTTTAAATTGTGTAGCTACATTCAAATTGAGGTTGTATCAATTGCCAATTGTGTAGAAGTCTATAAGAAAATGGTCCCACTTCTCACTCACTTTATTACCTCAGTAAACATTTTCCTAATGAGTTTATGGTCTCAATCCGTAGTTTCAAGTCTTCTTCAACACAGAATGATGTTCATCCTGTAAATTATGTTCCCATTTAGAGTAAAATATACAATAACGCAGCATATGCTTTAGGGCGGGATATCTTGTGATTGACAGGTTGCTACCATAGTATTGTCCAGTCTGAGCGCTCTCACTGTTTTTGTCTTACAACTTTAACCCTTTCACAGTGTGTTTTCACTCCATTCAAATTAATTGTAACATTTTGGTTACCTAAAAATGTGTTTTCCACCCTCTCCATCTCTTGTTGTAACTTCTGGTTCCAAATAACAAAGACGACTGAAAAAAAACCAAGATGGCGACGGCCAAAACGCCAAACTCGAGGCTTCATAACCGTAGTACACAAACCAATGGGTGACGTCACATTGACTATGCCCACTTCTTGTTGCTTTATTTCAAAATAAGAGCACATTGTCATAAACTATAACTTCATCAAAGATTGACTAATCAAATCTATCCTCTAATAAAATTACCATACTGGCTGGACCTAGATAAAATGTTAGACTGGAGTAGTGAGCATTTGAGGAGGAGGGCTACGGTTAATTTTACAATACTGACATACTCGTATTCTTCACAAACATTGTAAGACAACCCCAACATTGGAGAACAGGTGAAACACATTTGATAAAAATGAAATCACTGGACAAACAACATTCCTTTTTTCATTTTGCATCCATCACAGCATTAAGGCACTGAAGAATAGATAGTGTGTAATATGACTTTTACTATCAGCTGTTTATACATGTGTATGTTGTTGGCGGCCATTTTAGATCACTATAATTGAAGCTGATAAATCCAGAATAATTTCATTTAACAATTCTTGGCATATTGGGATAAAATGGCGGCCGTGTCTCTCCGTCTGTCTGTCTGTCTGTCTGTCGGCTTTGTATAAATAACTAAAAGAAAATGTTCTGTTTTGCATGTGTGTGTGTCTTTGGAGACACAAGGCCTCAGTAATAGATCCACATTCAGTATTCCGTGTGCATCTGGGTGAGAGGGAGAGAGGGAGGGAGAGAAAAGAGGGAGGATACACAAGGGAGATTCAGCTTGTACGTCACCCTGCGCCCCTGCGGACGACAGATGTGTGTGTGAGCAAGTGGAGGGGGGTGTCACAGGGAGTGTGTTTGTACACGCGCACACATCTGCATACTCGAACATCTGTGTGTGTACTAGTCTTTTTGACCTCCTATTCAGGTTTCTAACTTGTGTGTGTGGTTGGAGGTGGGTTGGTGTCGGTCAGGGGCCCACAGGGGACTGCGGAGGCCCCCGCTCCCCTAGCTTGGCTGCCTGGGCCGGGCTTGGATTCCACTGGGGCTCTCCGAGCTGCCTTTGTGTTCGCCACCGGCTGACAATCTCCATGTATATTTAATGCTAACCTGCTGTCTGTTCTAACAAATAGGACTTCACAGGCAGAGGGGGGATGGAGGACAGGGGAGGGAGGGTGGGTAGGAAGCAGAGTGTGTGTGGCGAAAGAAGGAGAAGAGGAAAAAGAAGCGATGGAGAGAAAGAAAGCGTGAAATCCAACAAAACCTCTGGCTGCTTTACTGTCTTCCAGTGGAGAGAGGGTCACTGGAGGGACACACACACACACACACACACACACACACACACACACACACACACACACACACACACACACACACACACACACACACACACACACACATATATCCCCGCAGCTATAGCATGCAACCTATGCAAATACATCATGGGTGGTGGTGTGTAAGCATCAGACAAGGATAGCTTAAGTACACACAGCCCTTGTGGATGTCTCTATTTACTTCTTGCCAGTGTGTGTGTGTGTGTGTGTGTGTGTGTGTGTGTGTGTGTGTGTGTGTGTGTGTGTGTGTGTGTGTGTGTGTGTGTGTGTGTGTGTGTGTGTGTGAGAGAGCCATATGTATGTACACAGGCTGTTGTACAGTCATGTATGCTTGTGTACATGTAAATGTACTTTAGCCTGCAGCCATACATACATTAATGTATTTACTTTAAACATAGAGTAGATTCATAGCTATTTAAATCCTACAAGCTGTAACAGAACAAAGAGTTTGGAAATGTGTGTGTGTGAGCAAGACTGCACGTGGGTTTCTGTGTGGTAGTAGGGGCTAAGGACATCTCCTGGGAGAATTCCTTAACCCCCCCCAAATATAGTTTGCATACATATGATGATGAGAGTGAGACGGAGGGTGACATGTAGATAGAAGGACAGTGGATCAGTGGGTGCAGATGAGTATAAATGAAACAAAGAAAGATTAAGTAGATGGAGGAGGAAGTTAAATGTGTAACTTCTCTTTGTTAAAAACGACTACACCTGTGTTATATATTGTTGAGTTGTCTAAACCTACATCTGTAACTTCAATCAAAGTAACGGTCTGTTTCATTTTCTCCTCTGTAATGGTGACGTATCCCCTTTGCACACCTATTAATCAGTGTTACACATTTCCAGTTTTACGATACACTTAGGTCTTGGTCCTTTTAATTATATATTTTAAACCGATAAAGGATTTTAGTCATCGGACGTCTGGATTTTAAGTTATCAGAGAAACAAGCATTTCGGGAGAAAAACAGATTTTTAACGTGAAACTGCTTCATTCAGTATTTTTACACTGAGACATCTGTGGCTCCAGGTATTAAAAACTCCTGAACGATGCGCAATGAAAGAATCCTAACCAGGAGTAGCTGACTGCAATGACGCCAATTGCGGTGAAGATAACAACTCCCAAGATCCGACACTACAACACAACGTAGCCAAACTCCGTCTTTTGGCATTGTTTTGATTGAGAGTCCTTGGCGGCAGAAAATTACATGTTGTTCGTTCGACAGAAGAGTCAAATCTGAAGAAGCAAAGTGATGAAAAAGTAAAAGAGACACAAGGAAAATTAGTCCAGGAGTTTTGGATGGGAAAGGGATGGATGGAAACAGGTCAATAAGAGCCAGTGTTCGCCTTGTGGGTGCTGCTGCAGCAGTAGGCGAGGCCACAGACAAACCAAATATCCTAATACAGCAGCAAGATCCCTTCAGGGCTCCAAGAATATGGACTGATACGTCTAAAACGCTCAGGCTCATTCTTCATCCTTCAGGCCATTCCATAAAATGTAGTTATTGAGCCATATCATTTTATTATAATTGCTTCATTTATTGACTTAGTGCTTTCTGAATTGCTTTGTTAACCGGGCTGCCGGCTTGGCTCTGTGGATGGCAATGTCTGTCTGTCCATGACTTTGGTCCAGACTGACTGTATTTTCCTTCTTTGCTTATTTGCTTCTTTCTCCACCTTCCTGGCTCTATTCTTCTTTTTCCTTCACATTTCAGGTTGGTGTAACTATCCACTGGACCAGCTGGGCTTTTGGAGACGGATGGAGCAACTGATCAAACGACTTACAGGCAACAAACCGCGATCAGATGACCTGGCGTGGGCCAAGAAGACGGACAGATAAACACACCATCATGTTCTTTCTGGAAAGAGCAATCATTCAAAGAAACTGTGTTTGCGAGAAAAAAACAAAACATCAAAGATAATACGAAAGCTTTGAACAAGGTGAACACATTACTAGATCATAGCTCTGCTGTAATAGCCAGTCAGCTTGTAGTCCTCTTTAACGAACGAGGTGTAGTGTAGGTGATGGAGGTTTTCTGGAGGTTGGCCTCTCCAAGAGTGACACCGTGCAGCCTGTTGCAGGCAGCTTCTTACACCACACACACATACGCACACATACACACCTGCACACTAACCTGTTTGAAAGTCAAATGTTCAGCCACTGTCTCTCGCTTTTTTCTGGTCCGTCCTGAAACATCACCACCCTCTTTCAGTTCTAGCGGCTGTTTCTACACATGGAGGTGAAGCTGTGATGATTGTGTGCTTTAGATGAAACATTCAGATGGTTAGAACTCCCTTCTTTTGTGCCTGTGTTTGACGATCTCCACAGGCAGGATTACATTTTGGGAGGACAAAAAAATTTAAGAACTAATGTAAATATGTCAGCAGTCAAGTTGCATTAGTTACACTTTTATATGTAAAAAGATTCTTAATAAAAGTATTTCCTGCATAAAAACTAATCAGTAAACTATGTTTGACTCATCTGGAAGCCGTTATAAGGAGGTTTAATTAGAATCTATAATTCACGGAAATCCAGATGAGTTTAAAATTCTAAGCACAAGTGACAAGTCAGCTGTTTTTAAGAAGCATTTAATCTTTTCGCACTTTCATGCAAATTAAAGAGGCAGCCAGATATATTCATTGCCTCTTTGTATTTTACATTTTTAATGAGGAGGTGTCAACTATAAATGAAAGCAACAGTTTGGTCAGACTTCCATCTTCCTAGACAGAGAGAGAAGGGACACAGCTGATTTCCATCTCTAGCCGGGCTCTGTCTAAACTAAATTCACATACCAGCTGCTTTAAAGCTCGAGCTTCATATTCAGCGTCTGAAGAGTGATTTCAGTCTTCTCACCTGACTGTCAGCAAGAAAGTGAATACACTTATTTCCCAAGATGTTGGATTCTGTCTTTCTGCATGATGTCATCAAACTATTCAAAGCTAAGAAAGCCTGGCATGAAAGCTTGGATGACAGGTTGATGTTCTTATTTAAACTTGTGTCTCTTTCCTCCTTTTTAACATAAAGTGGCACAGACAGAAGCAGAACCTTCTTGGCATCAGTGGGTTCTCCTCTCTGTGCTTGTGCAATGCCTGCAGACAGAAATGTATCCGGCAGAAGTTCCTTTTCTTGGAGGATGCTTTCGGCTGCCCCAAAGGCTATAAAACAAGTCCTATATGTGAAGTTAGAATGAACTTTTCACCAGCACACTGGACGGCTCAGGGCAGGAAAGCTCGGCTTGCTATTGTCCTTAAGCATTTCCTAATTATTTAAGTTCTTAGGAAAGCTTGAAAATCATATTGTTATTTATTTTCAAACCACAAATGAACATTTGCAGTCTTTCATAAACATTTGCAGTCATTCAAACCTTTTTAGAAATAGTGAATCATTGCTGCTTTTACATTTTAAATCCTCTCATAGAAAAGACAAAGAAATCTCGTCAGCAGTTCTGCAAGATGCTAATTGATGCTGCCGTCTGTCCCACTGTGCTGCATATTCAACTGCAACTGTAAATACTAAACAGACAACAACAAGAAATGTTTCACAAAAACCTAAATCAGAAATGAGATTCATTCAAGAAATGCATGGCAATATTTTTTACATGAATTTGTGTCAGCCGATGGAAAGAGAAGAGGAAAAAGGGATTGTTTTATTGCACGAGAAAAGCTGATTACCAAGTTGCTTATAAAATGCAATTAATGTCTCCAGTATCTGTGTATTAGCTTTCATACAATGACACATGCAGTAGTTGGCTGTTACTAACTCTGTATTAAAGAGTCTAGCTACTTGACTTCTAGTTTATTTATAGGCTGGAAATCCCTTCAGTCACAGAAGGTCAATAATAACAGCATTTTATTGTTTTACTGAGTAAATGTCTGAAAATGTGTCCTGCAAGCACTCGGTTTTTTTCTCTGGCTTTATAATTTTCAATTTTTTTATTACCGGATCAAGCCATGTGTGCTTAGATTTTGAAGTTCCATTTCGCGGTTCAACGCTCGCTGCTCGTCTTGCCTTAATGTTTTTATCTGCTCTTTGATTTAAATAAAGGATTATGAACTCCAAATGTTCACTTGGTGTGGTCATGAGTGTTTTTAGTTTCAGTGCACAAGAGGCTTGTTGATCTGAGAATATGTACAGACAAAATGGGAATATACGAGTCAAGGATGTTCACTTTTTATTAATCTCAAAGTGTGCCCGGCTCAAAAATGTAATTCTAGAGAAGTGCAACACGCTGTAGTTAAAAGCTACTGCTGAACCACTAGTGCCCTCTAGTGTTATGTTTAAGTTTCTACTCCAGTTATATTATTCCTTTCACTTATCGCAGATCCTCCTCAGTCAGAAATACATAGGCGGGTGATCGGTTGCAGTGTGGAGTCGTCGGAGGGTCACCTCGTTCTGCTCTACATCCCAGCCATGTGACCTCTGAGATCGGTTCAGTGAGTCTCACCATCCAGAGCCTCCACCCCGGGAAGCCGAGCCCCTGTTGGGATACAGCTGCTGCTGCGGCCCCTTTGGATCTGCTCACAGCCGCCGGGCAGGAGGGAAGGGAAGGTAATTAGAAGGGAAAGGAGGCAAGGACAGAGGGGGGAGAAACGGGGGGAGGAGGGGGAGGGACAGGTGATGAAATAAAAGTAAAACAGAATATATTTATCAATTTAATATTTTGCTGGAAGAATAGTTCAATATTTATATTTCCTGGTTTAAGAGTGTGTGGACCACTGAAAGCACAAACACTATATGTGTGAATGCAGTATTGTCAGTTTTAAGAGTTTCTACACTAAATAGTTTTAAGACGGTTCAAATAAAAGACGTAAGTTCCCCTGCTGCCTTTAAACAACTGAACCTATGTAGAATAATCTTTTAATAAAATGTTTTTTTTAAGTAAAACCAACTGAGTTTAGTTAACTGAAAAGAAGTTCTACAAACTATCAAGTTCAATCAACAACTGACACATTTTGCAGTTTGATTTGCTTTACATTTACATTTTCACAGTTTGAAGAGTCTGTTCAGGAGATGCTGCTAATAAAATAAATACTATAATAATAATAAAAACTGATGTTTTCTGGAGTGGCGTGTAAATAAAAACTTCACAACTTAAGTTGAATTAACTTGAAATAAATGTTACATTTGCGTTATTGAGAAAGGTTTAATTGATTCCATCAAATTCCTATATGATGTTTTACAGTATACACAAAAGTAAGTTTCAAATGAAGCAGTAGCAAACATGAAAATAAATGAATTAGGATTGGAATGAAATACATGATACCAGGATAAAACAGAATGTTGTATTGCAGTATTGTGTAGTTGTTATAGAATGGAAAGAAAGCTGCAGTGATGCAAAACACATTGTTAAAGAACATCAAGACCTTTAATAAACATACTTTACTATACTAGCACTGTATAATTATAGTCATACATATGCATAATGCTTTGTAACAATAATCAACACTTTATAAAGCACTTTATTAAGACTTATAAGGTCAAGTATCATAATACTTCATAATTGATGGTCACTGACTGTCAACGTTATTTTTATCACTTTACTTAATGCAAACAATGACCGATTATAACCAGCTTGTAATTATTATATGTGCCTGTACCTCAGTGTACTTAGTGGATAATGATTTATAAAAATATATAATGTATTATAACTATGGGACACTATACACTATGATCCTTGCAAAGAAAGAGTGACATTTATGAAGTATTATGAAACTTGACCTTATAAGTCATTATAAAATGCTTTATAATATGTTATGATTATTGTTATAAAGTGTTATTATTAATCCCGACTGTTTATAACTATAATTATGCAGTGATATAAGCAGATTATTACGCATTATAAGCATGTTTATAATGCATTATAGACGTGGGCGTCATCGAAAGAAAAGAAAGAACATTTTTACATGATGTAGTAAAAGTAGCTCATCCTGAGGACATTCACATTTCATAACAAGCCATCTAAAAGTTGGGAGTGGAAAAATGAGTAAATGAATACATAGAAATGAATGAGGAGAGAAAGACATTTCAATAAATCATTATGTTACTTTAATAGTACTCTTCTAATAATCTTCCTAGCAGTTTCAGCGTCTGTGTGGTCCTGATTGTGCCTGCGTTTGTACGTAAATGTACAAAGATAGTATTTGTTCCAGTTTGTTGTGGCATTAGCTCACCGGCAACTCAAGAGATTAAAACGTTTTAAATACTTCTCATTTAATTGTTCAAATTGTTGTTGAGTTTTGTTCCAGAGTTCCCTGTTCTGTGAAAAGATGTAACCACCGTGAGATGGTAAGGTTTTTTTCTGTTTTTCTCAATTTCAGAGGAGTTGAGATTTGTTGCAAGCTTTAGAAGTAACTGTAGGTTAGCAGATCACACATACAAACAGAGAGACAGTGTTTGTTACCTGAGTGTGAACATGTGCACATACTCGCACACACACACACCCACACCCACACCCACACACACACACACACACACACACACACACACGCACACACACACACACACACACGCACACACACACGCACACACTAACACACTAACACACACCAACACACACACTCACACTAACACACTAACACACACACACACACACACACACACACACACACACACACACACACACACACACACACACACACTCTCTCTCTGATCTCACACGTCTTCATATAGCTCGCAGTAAGAGCTCCTCTGTCATCCCCACATTACTGACACCACTTCCACTGTTACACCAAGCGCTAACAAGACACATATGCAGCCAGCCTCCTCCTCTCACACACACACACACACACACACCCTCTCTCTCTGCGTGGTGGTGACATATTGGATCTCACTATGCTGATGTGCTTGGCTGATCAGTGTCTCATGCTGGTAGCTATTAAAGTTTCTATCAGACGTACTGAGACACAGAGCTTGATGGCAGCCTAGCAGTTAGACACAGGGACATGAATGTGCAGCTTTTAAGTTAATACTTCATTATGATATAAAAGTTACATATTTTTTCTTCACAAAGCAGTGGCTTTATATACAGTAACAGTGCACATAGGGATCGTGCATGTCATTAAAATGTTCAACTCACAGTTCATTTTGTGTCACACTGTTTATTGTGTATACTGTTTATTCTCACATATATTATAAAGCCAATCCTCAAATCTCTAAAAAAATTATCCAAATTCAAGAATTATAGAGGGATAATCATCTTAGTTATGTTTACAAACTTACTCTAGCCTTTTTTTTAGTTCTTGCACCTGAGTGGTGAGTTTAAAATGGTTGTAAGCACCGACATGTGACGCCCGGGTTTGATAAATAGGAAATAGGAAACTATTTTGAAAGGCAAGTCAAGTCCATTTTTATCTATGTAGCGCTAGATCATAATAGAAGTTATCTCAAGACACTTGACGGTCTAAGACTGTACTCTTTATGTGTGCTTTCAAAAAGGCAAAGAAAAGTGAGATCCTGAGATTTCTGTGTCTAATGTAGAGAAGTGTGTTCAGTGTGAGGCTGAGAATGTGCTGATAGTTGTGCAGGTCTGGTGCTGAGGTTTTGCCTCTTTAGTGTAGGTTTCAATAATTGTGCTCTAATTTTAGTATGTTATCAATAAAAAAAAAACTGTAATATAAAGTTATTGATTAGTGCAGCTTTAAGGTCCAGGTCATGGCAGAGGGGAAGGTTAGAGAGGCAAATCCTAGCAACAGAGGGTTAGATTTAGTTTGCCTGGCAGGCCCAATTTAGGGCCCAATTGTACGCAGAAGAAAACTATAAGAAAATAAGTGCATGAGTCACAGCCATGATGTAATGTTTTGATCAATCATTTGATAATCTGCACATTAGCATTAAATATATGGTTTAATATGAATAACTGAGACATCTTACCGCTACTCTTTCCTGACTTTGTGTCATTACTCTACACAAATTCACAAATGGCTTCTACTACAACTCTAAAGGTTCAATGTGTAGTTCTGACCGACCTGCTTTCTGCTGCTACTGGGTCAACACAATCTAAATTCAGTTATTTAAAAAAACACCATCTATATTATGTTATCCTGTTTATATTATAGTTGTAGTAGTTTGTCATGTCATGTCATGTTATTGTATTCTCCATTTAGAGTAATGTATTCTTTATATTGTGTATTGTATTCTGAAGCTATATCTCTCTCTTCTAGTGTTGATATATTTACTGTGTATCAACACATATATTACTATCTGTACACTGTACACTGTATGTTACTGTTTGACTCCTGTGTAAGTCAGTCATTCTCTCAGTCACTTCATTAGACCAGACTACTGAAGCTCTGAGAGCCGGTCTAAATAACATCTTGTAATCTTCACGTGGGCCTTAGATATCTGTGTTTACTGAGGCACTGGGGGCTGTATGTCCCGTGTAATATTACGTTTTGATAGTTTGTATGTTGAGGTGCGTGCAGCGACTCGGATACGGCAGGGAAATATCCCAGCACCGGCGTGCTGATGGGTCTAACCTGTGTAACGGCAGCAGCAGAACATTTGACGACCCAGAAGGGAGTCAGCTGAATTTGTCCGTCTCCCTGTCTCTCTCGACACTCTACTCCTGGCAGTGGTGGGAACGAGGTGAGTCGTTTTCTCGTTTTGTGCCGCTTTGGATTGAATCAAAACAAACTATCAAAGCATGTGATGGAGACAAGCTCTAAGTCTGCCCGAGTCAGGCAGCTTTACTTCTTCTCCCTCTGGTCTGAGGGCAGACTGGAGCTACACGGACTCACTATCGCCTCTTGAGGAACAAGTGGTATTACAAGTCTGGACGGAGCGGAACTAGTCGGTTAGACTGCTGAATTCAACACTATTACCTCTTCGCACTCTGTTGATAATGTTAGTTCATTGTTTTTATGTTTTAAATTTGAATTCTGGCATATCTTACACATTGAACCATTAAAATTCCCCAACAAACTCCGAGGACCAGTAGTTCAAACTAAAATAATTAACGAGTCAACGAGTGGAACAGAGAACCGTGACTTCTCTTTAATGGCATCTGTAAGTGTGGCTGCAGGTGACTTTTAACAGACATGGTGTGAAAATCCCACAATGATTCTCTTCAAAGATGGAGGTGTGTTCACACCCTTCACAGTATCTTGCTGTGTGTGTGTGTACGCACATCTTAAAGTAGATGAGAGTGTTTGTCTGTTGCAATTGTTACATGGTGTCGATGTATTAAAATATATACACAGACACACACATATATGTGTGTGTGTGTGTGTGTGTGTGTGTGTGTGTGTGTGTGTGTGTGTGTGAGTGTGTGTGTGTGTGTGTGTGTGTGTGTGTGTGTGTGTGTGTGCTTCAACAGCAGGTGCAAGTGAGAAAGCCAATTATGAGACTTGACAGGAAAGCAGTGAGGCACCAGAGACTTCACTACACGTCTTGAATCGCAATGAAAGAAAGTTTAGTTTTTTGATTTCTTGAGTGCTCTTCCAGAGGCTTTAAATGCGTTGTTCAACTTTAAGGATACATGCGATGATATTTTATCTTGGTCTTACTGTAAATAAAGTTTAAAACTTTTGAAATGGGTCACAAATATATACAATCCTTAAAAAAAAAGAAAAGGCTAAATAATTAAAACAGGTTGGCATTATATTTTTCAGCAAATGTTAAAGGATTTAATAAGGCTTTTGTTGGAGACTATTTTCAGGGGTGGATTGATTTACAGCAGCAGGTGTACTGTATGTGGGATTTATCAAAATAAACTACAGTGCCCATGTTCAATGTTACTAGAGAACATGTCACCCAGACAACAGTGCCAAGACTCATTGGTGTGTTTTTAATGCTACAGAGGAATACTATGACTGATAGACAATAATTGTTAGTAGTTTATTGGTAGTTTTCATCTTGTCATGGGATTTGTTGACACTAAGAAAAATATAGAATTCATCAGACCTGTCTTTTTAACTGGTTCTGAGTAATTCAGTGCATCAACTCTCTCAAATCTTTTAGGTTTTAAACTAAATGTACTAAACATTTTGACATTTTGATGTTAGAAAAGAACACCAAAATGGTGTTAATCCTCGTGTACTTCCAGAGTTCACAGCAGGTCTTTACGGGGGACAAATTGTTACCAAGCCACCATTGTTAATTTTAAAACTCCATAATGTTCTCACCCAGAACCCAACAAACAGAAGTGTTGTTTTTGTTGTTGTTGTATTTCTTAGTTTGGTCTCTAAAAACAAAAACTTTTTTTTCAACTTAATTTTTAAAATTATGAACCTGTGTAATAGAATCCAATGTGTAAACATATGTTATATTTTACCTTTAACATAAACACTTTTAAAGATACAAAAAAAACAATAGTTACGTAAAAACAACAAAGAATCATATAATGAGCAGTGCGGTGTTTGTAGAGCCAGAGTAGATTTGCACTTGTGTGTGAGAACCCACCGGAACAACAGTGTTTGGCTTTTTGTGGTAATCGACAAGTTTCCTCTCTAGAAAGTCTGTCAAACAACACTTCAGCTCATGCACTCAAGTCCTCCTTGTATTGTTCAAACTGTATGGCTCCTGCTGCCTTTCCCTACAGTAGATGGAACGACAAACAAATACAAATATATTTTCACACATCTGCTTTTGTATAGGTCTGGTAGACATATCAGTACATATGATGCATGGAGAGGAGGAGAAAGAAATGTGGGGAATGTCACACCGTTTTTCTCACTCGCCAAAGATGAGTTTAACAGGGGACGTTGTTGTGATGCCACCTGCTGGTTGTATTAAAAATAATAATAACACTACATTAATGTAGCAGGTTCATAAACCGTATCAATTCAAAGTTTAATTGGCATCCAAACTGCAGTTTGTCAAGCAGACATATAGCGCCTTGAGATTGCTTTTAGCTTTGAAAGGCGCTTTATAAATACAATTTATTATTATTATTACTGTCGGTTTTCATGGACTTCTTTTTGTGTTGTCTAACTCTGATGTCTACATAAACCAGGTTCTTTGTAGCATGAGTCATGAGTACACTGCCCTTTCTGTTGTTGAAACACGTCATTTTGATGTGATGTTAATGTGTGGCAAGAGCTCCAAGTGCTTCAATAGATCGTCCTGTGGCTGAAAGGTCGCAAAGTCACTCTGTAGAAGCCAACAGGGAGACATAAGCACATGTCCGCTTATTTAGTCAGTTTAGTTTAGTTGTGCAGAAGAATCATATAATACAGTATATCTCAAAAGTGAGTACACCCTTTAGATTTTTGCAAATATTCTGTTATATCCTTTCAGGGGATAACATTATCCTACTGAAACTTTGATATAACTTAAAGTAGTCAGTGTGCTGCTTGAATAACAGTATAGATTTATTGTCCTTTGAAAATTACTCAGTACACAGCTGTTAATGTCTAAACAGCTGGCAACAAAAGTGAGTACACCCCATAGTGAACATGTCCTAATTGTGCCCAATGATGTTGTTTTCCCGCCCTGGTGTCATGTGACTCGTTAGTGTTACAAGGATTCAGGTGTAAATGATAAGCAGGGCTGTTAAATTTGGTGTTTTGGGCACAATTCTCTCTGAATGCTGGACAACATGGCACCTCATGGCAAGGAACTCTCTGAGCGGCTGAAAAAAAGGATTATTGCGCTTCACAAAGATGGCCTTGGCTATAAGAAGATTGCCAACACCATGAAAATGAGTTGCAGCACAGTGGCTAAGATCATACAGCGGTTTTCCAGGACAGGTTCCACTCGGAACAGGCCTCGCCAGGGTCGACCAAAGAAGTTGAGTCCACGTGCTCAGCGTCATATCCAGAGGTTGGTTTCCAAAAATAGACGTGCGAGTGCTTCCAGCATTGCTGCAGAGGTTGCAGAAGTGGGATGTCAGCCTGTCAGTGCCCAGACCATACGCCGCACACTGCATCAAATCGGTTTGTATGGCGGTCGCCCCAGACAGAAGCCCCTTCTGAAACCGATGCATAAGAAAGCCCGCAAACAGTTTGCTGAAGACAATGAATCCAAGAACATGAGTTACTGGAACCATGTCCTGTGGTCTGATGAGACCAAAATAAACCTGTTTGGGTCAGATGGTGTCCGGCGTGTGTGGCGGCACCCTGGTGAGGAGTACCAAGACAAATGTGTTTTGCCTACAGTCAAGCATGGTGGTGGCAGCATCATGGTCTGGGGCTGCATGAGTGCTGCCGGCACTGGGGAGCTGCATTTCATTGAGGGACACATGAATTCCAATATATACTGTGACATCCTGCAGCAGAGCATGATCCCCTCTCTTCGGAAACTGGGCCGTAGGGCAGTTTTCCAACATGATAATGACCCTAAACACACCTCCAAGATGACAACGGCCTTGCTGAAGAAGCTGAAGGTTAAGGTGATGGACTGGCCAAGTATGTCTCCAGACCTAAACCCAATTGAGCACATGTGGGGCATCCTCAAGAGGAAGGTGGAGGAGTGCAAGGTGTCCAACATCCGTGCGCTCCGTGATGTCGTCGTGGAGGAGTGGAAGAAGATTCCAGAAGCAACCTGTGCAGCTCTGGTGAATTCCATGCCCAGGAGGGTTAAAGCAGTGCTAGATAACAATGGTGGTCACACAAAATATTGACACTTTGGGCACAATTTAGACATGTTCACTATGGGGTGTACTCACTTTTGTTGCCAGCTGTTTAGACATTAATAGCTGTGTACTGAGTAATTTTCAAAGGACAATAAATCTATACTGTTATTCAAGCAGCACACTGACTACTTTAAGTTATATCAAAGTTTCAGTAGGATAATGTTATCCCCTGAAAGGATATAACAGAATATTTGCAAAAATCTAAAGGGTGTACTCACTTTTGAGATATACTGTATAAACATCACTGAAAGTCAAAGCAGAAAAAGAAAAGCAAGCAGAAAACAGCAACACTAAAGGAAACAATGAATGAGTGAGAATGAATGTGTAACCTGTAGATTCCAATATATGGATGTGAAAGTGTGACAGTGACTGTCTCTTTGGTTAAAGGCGACAGGAAACACCAGTTATCAAGTTATTGATACATCATCATTTAACAGATGCTCTGCAGCTTTCTGCTAGAACGTTAGGAGCTAAGCATCTAGGTTTCACCAACAAACCTGAACACATAATCAAAGATGACTTTTAATGCTTCCATTATAATGAATGCATTATTTATGTTATTTCTTTTGAAGGGGAAAAGTTCTTTGTAGCATTTATCAGTACACAGCTTTAGTTTCCTTTCGTAGAAACCTGAAACTAAAGAACTACAATGTTTAACTATTTCGTTAAGGGTTGTGATCACATAGCATAAACACAAACAAGAAACTAGAAAAAGAAAATAAATGTGTAAATATGATTGTATGTTCAAATGTGTGAATTGAAATAGAGAACAGACTGGCTGGGATCGTGAACCTTATCATGCTCTAATAACTTATTCAATCTTTGATAAACTTTAAATAAATCAAGAGTCAAAAGAAAGGAATCAACATCTGTATGCATTATTGTAAAGTGGCTTTTAGCAATAAAGTTATTAAATACTATTTATTTTGCTGAGAGCAGAAACAGTGAAATATATAATTCAAACAAACACCACGACATGTTTAAAACAATACTCCATTGATACTTCATCCCTCGTCCTCAGTATGTAAACAGTTAAATGATTGTACCCAGCAGCGCAGAAGGTGGGGGTGATGGCAGTGAAGAGGGTGGAGAGTGAGGGGAGCAGGGTGGGAAAGGGGGCTTTGCATAGTATCATGGGACTTGTGATGAATAGCTGACACAGGACTACAGAGACCTGAGCACTGTCAACCTGTCATACCACTCCCACTCACACAAACTGGGAATGCCAATTAGACATGTGTGTGTGTGTGTGTGTGTGTGTGTGTGTGTGTGTGTGTGTGTGTGTGTGTGTGTGTGTGTGTGTGTGTGTGTGTGTGTGAGACCGATGTACTCACGGGTTAGAACAGTTCTCATGCCACTGCCAACATGACCGAGGAGAATCAGTTATCAGGAAGTAAATCCTTTTGACTATAAAACCTTAAAATATTTTAGGAAACACTTACCCCATGTGTGTTGATACAGGAAGATGTTTTGTGTCAAACAAAAAAACATGTTGAGCTGTGTTGCAGTTTTAGGTTACAGGATGACATGCACCACTTTTTTACAAAAGTTCTTTATCTGCTACTTTTTCTGTTTTGAATGTGTCTCATTTTTAGTCTCATCTTTTAAATGTTACTTTATCCAAATAACTTTTACCCTTTTGTATTTGAAAGATGCTATGGGCCTACAAATAAATTAGCCTTGCCTACACAGTTGGATAACATTGCCAGTTATCAGCTGTAACATTGACATTTTCATGGGATACAATATATTACATGGAGTATTTTTTCTTACTCAATTTGTCCAAGCTGGACCATTAAAAAGTAGGGGAAAATCCCAACCTTAAACCTGCAAGAATTATTTTGATTTTATTTTTTAGCCACTTGAGGGAAGTGAAACAAAAGCAGTGAACCATCATCTATATGGTGGACGTGTCAGCAAACTGTTTCTTATTTACACATCCAGACGTTATAAAGCTGTTATTGAATTATTGTCATTAATGTAAAGTTTCGGGCCACCTGGCGAATATAAATGTGAAAGGGCTGGGATGTATATCTGCATGTGTTCAGTTAAACCAAACTCTACAGTGCAGTTGTTTTTGTTGCAATATGTAACTCGTCATAACACATATCACTTTGTAAACTCGTTAGTAAAAGCGGAGGTTGTAAAAATGGACCTTTATGTATATCATATTATTTGAGTATAATAAAGTTATTATTCATCTGAATGCATAAAATACTGTCACATATTCAATAATAGTTTGATTAAAGGTTTAGTAATTAGACGTTTATAACTAATCGATCTGCGGGACGCCGCACATCATACTTCTATTCAAAGGGGCTACAAGCACAAGGTCTCACTTCACCTTTGTGTTTTCACATCTGTTAGGTTGCAGGGAATTAATTAAAAGAGAAACAAACACATATGTTGCAAACTATGTGAGGATACTTCATATTCATTCGCTTGTCTTCCTAGTTTTGTGTAAGTGCAAATGTAAAATGTTTTGAGGATGTTGAAGGAACGCTGGTTAGTGTGAACATGGTACTGAAGGCCCAGCAGATGGCAGCATTGCACCACAAACTGCAGACTGGAGACTTCGAACAGTCAGAACATAGCTCAAATACTGGAACATGGAAATGAGTGCAGTTTGATTTTTTTGTCGTCTCAGATGCCAACTGTCCACTTTAAAGAAAACCCCACAGTGTGTAGTTTAATCTGATCCCAGTTTCACTCGTTTGAACTGAATCTGTTCTGCACCAGTTTTGGCCCTGTATGTCCATTATCCATCTATCCCTTCTTGCCTTTTCCCATCTGCTGCTGCTCGTCTTCATCCATTCATCATTCATCTGGCCAGATATTCAGCTTCCTCTCCCTCCATCATCCATCTATCTCTCCCCGTAATAAATGTCTGTATCATCTTTCTTTCTTTCTTTCTACTGTGTTTTCTCTTTCAAACCACTGCATAGAAGAATTGGACATTCTCATTCAGAAAAAAACAATTGTAATAACAAATATGGAGAATAATTCAAACAAGACTCTTTGCAAAAAAGTCACTTTTATTACAATGTTAGTGTTTTAATAAAATAATGAACATGTTATAACAGTCAACAAACTCAAACATGAATTGATGTTTCCATCTATACATACAGTATTTTGACATTTTAACTTCGATAAAGACATGTGAATGTGTGTTTTTTATCATGAGCCAAACACGCATTTTTTGTTTGTTGATTTACTTCTCGCCAAAGGTAATCATGTGTTTAATCTGAAGCAACATTATTTGAATGTGGAGAAGCAGAAAAAAGTAGAGTAGAAGAGGTAACGACGGAAAAACGCGCAGGAAGGAGCAGAGATAAAGGGGGAGAGGAAATGAACACAAAAGGGTGAAACGAGGGATAATAAACAAAGAGGGAACAAAAGGGGGGAGGTGGAGAGAGAGAGAGAGCTGTCTGTGGGTTGAAAAGACGTGGGTTGTTATTTTATTTCCTCTGTGGGTACGCAACAACAGCGCTGTCTGTGGTGCTGACACAGCAGAAGTACGAGGAGACTTTGTGCACACACACACAAAATGCATACAAGCGCGCACCCACACATAAAAAATACACAGACAGTGTACAGACATGCACGACAAAAGCATGCTTTCACACACAAACTTGCATCACTACATCCATCTGTCTCTGAGAGCAGACAACTTAAGTGTTGTTTTAAATGTATGTGTTTGTATGTGTGTGTCCTCAGTATACACACAGACACACATGTCCTCAGTAATGTTCGTGTGTATTATTATATTAAACTCATCTAAAAATCTGTGTTTAAAAATTCTCCTTTGACAGTGACTTGTGTGTGTGTGAGTGCGTGTGCGTGTGCGTGTGCGTGTGTGTGTGTGTGTGTGTGTGCGTGTGCGTGTGCGTAAAAATCTGTGTTTAAAAATTCTCCTTTGACAGTGACTTGTGTGTGTGTGAGTGCGTGTGCGTGTGCGTGTGCGTGTGCGTGTGTGTGTGTGTGTGTGCGTGTGCGTGTGCGTAAAAATCTGTGTTTAAAAATTCTCCTTTGACAGTGACTTGTGTGTGTGTGTGAGTGCGTGTGCGTGTGCGTGTGCGTGTGTGTGTGTGCGTGTGCGTCCCTGGAGCCTTGCAGTGATCTGCGTTTAATTTGACCAGTCAGGCAGTCAAAGCCAGGGCCTCAGCAAATATGTGTGTGTGTGTGTGTGTGTGTGTGGGCTGACCTTAGTGTTGACTTGAGGCAGAGATCAATGCCGAGGCAAACAGAAAGGTTGAGACAAGCTCACCACCCTCTACCGCTCACTCTTTTGTCAGTCTTTAGCTCTCTCCTTCCTTCCTTCAGCCCCAATCCCTTCCTCTCACTGTGCGGATATTAAGTGTGTGTGTGTGTGTGTGTGTGTGTGTGTGTGTGTGTGTGTGTGTGTGTGTGTGTGTGTGTGTGTAAGAAGAGGATCAGTAGAGAGAAAAGCTTGATTGATCGCAAGCTAATAACCACAGTTGAGTCTCAGCCGCATACTGACCGATCGACTGATCAACAGGCATCCAGCCAAAACAAAATAAGGTTAGCTGTCCATCTCTCTCGCTCACACACTGACACACAGACAAACACACTCACACACACGCAGCTATAGCATGCAACCTATGCAAATACATTATGGGTGGTGGTGTGTAAGCATCAGACAAAGGTAGCAAAATGAAGTACACACAGCCCTTGTGGATATCTCTATTTGCTTCTTGCCAGTGTGTGTGTGTGTGTGTGTGTGTGTGTGTGTGTGTGTGTGTGTGTGTGTGTGTGTGTGTGTGTGTGTGTGTGTGTGTGTTTGCATCTGACATTTTTATTCATTTCTGTATTTGTGTGCTGGTGTTAGTAGCTTACAAAAGTGAAACTGCATTTGTGCTTTACACACAAATGTTTGGATTGTGTATATGTGGGTTTTTGGCAATAATACTAAAAAAACTTTTATCCTAAATATCTTTAATGTTAATATGGACTACCTGTAAAGCAGTCAACTTCTAAACTAGTGGTTTGGCTAAGTCAAAAGAAACAGTATCCATCTATTACTTTGTGTGTATTGCCGTTTTCTTATATGAACTCAGACAATATCAGCAGAATCAGGTAAACACACATTGCACATTGTCTGACTATTTTGGCGTCAGCCCTTACCGACAGAAGTTCCTGAATCTCGCCGTCTTTACAGTTACACCTCTTTTTCACCCCCGAATGTTTGTTTTCTTCCTGTTTTGCGCCAGCTGCGATAGAAACGTCATCAACACACCCACTCGCTCACCGTGAGTTCTTTGAACAATGACCGGCTCTATTCAAGCATTGGCTGTATCAAACATTACACAGACTTTGAGTGAGAGAGACAGAGAGAGAGAGATACTTTATTTACATATTTTTCATTTGTACAAATTATTTTAAAATAAAGTGCTTAAAAAAAGAAAACAAATATATACATTTAACCCTTTATCATCACAAATCAAAAATCATAAACAATCATTTTTTTATCACTACCCTTCTAAGGCACAACATGGGTCAAATATGACTCACATCGACCCACAAAGCCACCCCGTGTGAGTGCCTCCTGCCACACCCCCGGAAATCAACCCATTCCATCATTCAATATTCCAATCACTCATCAAATATCCCGTTCTCAATCACCACAAATCAAAGCAGTTCCTGCACCCCCACATCAAGTCCACACACATGGCCCAAAAACGACCCATGTACGCCTAGTGCCACAAAAATTAAAAGAAAGACACACCACAACAAAAACACCATCAAAAACAATTATCCCAGCAGTGTTCAAACAATACATCCAACAACTGAAATCTCCACTCATCACTCTGCCCCACCCACACACACCACCCATCACCGGCTGAATGATGCATGCTATGTGCGAGTGCGACACTGCGATCCCAAACGTCAAATGCACCGCCCAATCCAAATCACCGCCAAAATAATCATCCCCAACAATATCATTACCATATCACGTCCTCTCCTCACCTCCATCACAACCGGCCCCCACGAGTCCACACCCGACCCACGTGTGCTAACCCAATGCAGCAACACAAAAACCATTCCAGCTCAAAGATCAATAAAAGGACAATGAAAACAATGGCCACCCTCGACCCTATGCCACGCCCCAAAAAGGGGTTTGTATAGGCCTGTGTTTCAAAGCGTTAACAGAAGAAATTAAATAATAATAATAATAAAAAAACTATCTAATAAAAACTTGTGCAAAGTGTCATTCATCATCACTGACGGAACAGATACTATTTTTAAAACACCAACTTTGTTTAAAAGTATCTATGTCTCCTATATGTTTATAAAACCTTAACTCGAGCCGGAGTCTTGCTCTAATATTACACAGCCACACTGCTTTGGCCTCCTGCCCTTCTCTGTTTTCCACTCTGTTCTCTCTACTTATGTAGATGGCCATTTTGGCTTCTCCCGAGAGGAAGTTTAGGAGCAGCATTTTTCTTTGTTATCTTTTTTGTAGGCAGCTCCCATTATAAAAACACTCTCAGTAAAAATAACATCAAAGAGACAGTCTCACGTAGATTACAAAACGGACAATTATTTAGCAGTATTAATAACAGAGATAAAAGTGTTGGAATCGATAGCATCATGTAAAATCCTCCACTGAAGGTCGGCAGTCCCCTTTTTAGGGGAGGTTTGTATACAATCCTGCACTGTGGGCCTGGTCCGCTTTCTCCACCTAGTCTATTGCTCCACACATTGGAGGGTCTGCTGCACAGGCCTTTTCTGTTGATGCTTTTTACACAGTTAGCATAGAAAGTTGTTTTGTCTGCTCTGTGCAGCAACAGTTTTGCTGGGTTAGTGACCTTGAGCAGGGGGCTGGTCAGTTCTCCCAGCCCTGGGCTCAGGTAGATTTCTGGAAACGGGTTTGCTGGGTCTGGAACGGTCTTTCCCTGACTGTATTTGTTGAGGATGCTCCTCTCCTCTCCAGAGAGTCTCTGGCTCCAAAGCTGCAGGATCATTCGAGCCACCTGGCTGGAGATTACACCCAGCAGAGAGCCCAGGGCCATCATTCAGCGCCGGCCCCACTGCATCCACCAGCTGTTGTAAGCACAGGGTCCTTGAGCTGCACAGCGCCACCATCAGGCCGGGTGTGTTGCTGCTGCTGACGTCCAGCCTGGCCCTGTGAATTAGAGGCTCCATCAACAACCAGTGCAGAGAGTCAGACTTTGGGCACCTTTTATCGTCAAAAATGGCCCAACACTTAAAAACACTCTGATAAAATGGAGGCAGCTCACTTACCCTTAACAATTTTTAATCAATTAAAAACAGAGCAGTATCCAGTCCCAGGTTACTCACTCGTCTGAGGATACAGCTGGCCATGTCTCTCCACACCAAATTAGCCGGACCGGTAAGATAATTCTGTAAAAACGATTAAAAGTGGCTGTTCGGCTGGCCAGGTGGACTAGGCTCTGTCCCCCCTCCTCTCTGGATGAATACAGCACCCCTTGTGGCACCCAGTGTAGACCATCCCAAAAACAACCTACCATTTATTTCTGTATTTTAGCTAAAAGCCCTGAGGGAGGGTCTACACAGGTCAGACAGTGCCACAGTTGGGACACCACAAGATTGTTTAAAACCAAAACCCTGCCTTTAAAAGACATCTAAGGGAGCAGCCATTTCCATTTGGAAATCCTTATCTCAATCTTTTCAGTGACGTTCTCCCAGTTCTTCTGGACTATATTTTCTTTTCCTAAAAACACACCTAGGTGAACTCTACAAAATAAATCAGGAACACAAATCAGAGTCATAACACTGTGCTAAAATCTTTTACAATATTGGTTAGAATATCTGCTTCCTTCTGGCTTTCAATGGCAACAATGACATCATCCGCATAAGCTGACAAATCAATGCTGCTACTAAAACCGTGCTACTAAAAGGAAGTCGTGCTCAACCCAGTCGAAAGCTTTTTCCTGATCTAGAGAAACCAGTATTAATGCCCAATGAGCTGGAGACCTCCAAAACATCCCGAATTAGGCAAACATTGTCTACCATGGACCTGCCGGTTACACAAGTAGGTCTGGTCCCGATAGATGACCTGCTCCATAGCCCTCCCTAGCCTGGTGGCCAGCGCCTTGGACAGAAGCTTGTAATCCACACACAGCAAAGACACAGGGCGCCAGTTACCGATGTCCTGCAGGTTTCCTTTCTTAGGCAGAAGTATTATTACTGCCCTATGGCAGGACATCGGCATGGAACCAGAGGCCAGATTCTCCTTAAAAACATCCAAAACCCAAAACCCAGAATTCATTAAAAAACTCAACTGTGAGGCCGTCAATACCGGGAGCTCGCCGTCCCTGCATACCCTGCAGGGCAGTCTGTAGCTCCCACATACTCAACGGACCCTCGAGCTGTGAGTTGGTCTCCTCGGAGATCTGAGGTAGTGCACCACAGAACTCCTATAAAACTGTTTCCTCTTCCCTATACTCACTCGAGTATTCTTTAATCTAAAAACCTCCTGGTCAGTGAGGCCAGACTCCTCTCTTTGGCTCATATGGAGTCTAGCTGAGGTATTAAAAACGGCCACCCAAGTATTCCTCCACTTTTACCCCATGTTTATTTTTTGTTTGTTGGAGGAAATCTTTAAAACTTTCAGCCATATACATTTTTTTTTCTTGGCTGCTACTTAAATTAAAACCAGGGATGTCGTTGCTGTCTGAGACACACTCCTCTTCACTTGCCTGCCCCTGCTTTCTTAATGCCTGTCCCTCATCCCCAACTTTGCAGTTTTTCTTTTTCTCACTTAATGCATTATTTGTTTTTCTCCTGCGTTTTTTAGCGGCCTTTTGTTTTACCTCTAATGTTGTCACCTCCTCCTCCATCTCTGCATCCTCGACCTGTTGGCCCCATGTCATCTTTTCAACTGTATCATTATTCTGTACTTCACCTGCGTCTCCAACCTGTGTTTTACTGACTTCCCCTGTCTCCGTTTGCTCTTTGCTATTTTTATCAATTTTTTTGCCATTTCTATCGCCCACTTTACTTTCACCTGCCTCACCCAAAACACTTTCCTCACTTTTCTGTACATCATTAATATACACACCCTGTGAAACATCACCACCTGCCTCGTGCACCAGGTCAGACACAGCAGTGGTGCGGCGCTGCGAGGTTTGCGGAACCGCCACAGCCACCCAGGCGAAGCTATCACATCCGTAACAGCAGCCACCACCACCACTGTGGCCGCGTTAGCGGCCGCCCCCTGCGGTGAGATCTCCCCCTCAGCAGCAGCCACCTGTCGCTCGACTACAATCAGGGCAGCCGTGGACTGCACCGGCTCAGCCGCGGACGGATCTTTTTCACCGGGGAAACAACTTTCCCGTGTCTGGATAGCTCTCTACTGAGGAATTCATCAGTTATGAACGGAGGGACGTTGGATATTATTAATCGGGCAGGGCCAGTGGCAACACCTGCACAAACAAATATTCACCACGATACCTGTCTCGATGACGCAGTTCACCTTCTCCAGCTGGTTCAGGAAAATGACAACGGTGCTGTTCACCCGCGCCAGTGATTTTATACTGCCATGTCCGACCTTTCCCCCACAGCTAAACCTACATCTTCTACGCTACACGGGAAGCCAGCTGAGAACTTTATACCGTGCTTCCTTGTCAGCTTGGTGAATTCCTCACTTACCATGGCGTCAGACGCCGACCGGCGAGACACCGGCAAGGGAAAACCCCACAAACACCCCAACCACCACACCCAAACTCACCAAAAGTAAAACTAAATCAAACTATCACCAATAAATTGCAAATTAAATCCCATTACAAAACCAAAAATATCAAAAAGATTGAAAATGAAAACCCACACTCAGCGTCTCACTCACACACAAACTCCCAGCATGCACTGCAGAGAGAGAGAGAGAGCGAGAGAGAGAGAGAGACAGACAGACAGACAGACAGACAGACAGACAGACAGTGAGACAGACAGGGAGACAGATACAGAGACACACAGAGAGAGACAGAAGAGACATAAAGAGAGACAGAGAGACAGAGAGACAGAGACACAGAGTGTGTGTATGTTTTTGTTGTGACCCACAAGACATTAGTTATATTCATCCAGTGGCTTTTCAATTGGCTGGCCACTCATTACTAATAAGATCAGTATGGATGTTTTTGTTCTCTGTAGGTTTATGCAGGGACGTGCGGTCAGGGGAGGGAGGGGAGGTAGAGCCTCCCCGTCATCATGAAACGTAATAAAACAAATAACAATAAAATAAAATATAAATTAATATTTGTCCACTGGTCTGTGCTATAAATGCATTTTCTGTATGATTCCAATAATTTTTATAATTTTTATAGTCAAAATCGTTACAGGAGAGATGTGAGCTGTGGCAGCGACGAGCTGAGCCTCACCTCAGATTGCGCAATCCCTTGCAAACTAGGTTGAGCGCATGCATTTGACGCGTCCCTGTTGCTATCTCTCTATATGTCGCCAATATAATGTTTACAGACACTTTTATTATGCGTCCTGAGTTTCCATAGTCTATTTAATGTATGTACAGTACTCTGCCGCACTGAAGAGAACGCACGTGAACCCACAGGTTCGTGTTCGTGTTCTTCTACGCAGAGACGGTTTGCTACTGCTAGCTAACATCACAGTCACGTGCACTGTAGCACCGTTTAGTTTAGTTTCTTTATCTGACTGACGGCCAGAAATGGAAGATTTTACAAGTAAAGGTAAGACCACAATTTTATTGAAAATGGGATCTGACTAAGAGAAAACAATCCAATATTTAAATTAAAAACTAAAGTCTGACCTTAAATAAAATATTATTTAGTTAATAGTGCAGTCTGTATTAAAATTAAACAAAGCATCAAAATGCTAAAAAAACTAAAAATGCTATGGAGGGTGCAGAGCAAATACATGTACCTCTCTGAGCCGCTATAAATGTAACGTTCTTTTTCGGCTAAATATGTCCCTTACCTGTGTGTGTATAAAGAATGCTGATTTGAGATATGAAAAATAACCAGTAGTCAATGTTCATGCTGCCAAGAAAATGGTGAATAAGCTACTCAGTTGGGTTCGTATATTTGTAAATCTGACTCTGAAAGAGTCAGTGCCTCCCCAGCCATGAACCTCACCGCACGTCACTTGGTTTATGTATGAGTCTGTTGTGCATGATGTGTGTTTGTGTGTGTGTTGTCGGTGAGTGTGAGTGTGTGAGAGAGAGAGCGAGCAGTAGTGATTTTTCTCGATCTCTATATTTGTGCATGTACAGTTGTGTGTGTTCAGACTTGAAGGAGAACGATAGAGGCAGCACTGTGTGCGTGTGTGTGTTTCATACAAGGTCACAACTCAGGGTTTCTGTGCTGGCACACACACACCTGTGTTGCGCTCTGTGATCATGTGACTAGCTGTCATGGTAACTGTCACCAAGCACAGTGATTGATCAAAGAGTTACGTGACAGGAGGGGGCAGAACAAACATACACTATCTATCTCTTAATCTCACACATATGCACACGAGGACAACAGGGTGGCACAACAAGTGCTAAGAAAACTATTTAATGTGTTACTTTTTTTATACATAGAAGAAAAACTCTTTATACATTAGTTTTTATGCTAGCGGCTGCTTTAGGGATGGCAACATCGCTCTGTTTGTCAGTTGGTTGGCGATCCCCTGAGTTATATTCTAGTACCACCAGCATGTCAGAGATTTCAATTACCCAGTGAATGTTCTCAGCATCTGCATCTCATGGTTCCCAGATGATGAATCCTACAGACTTACTAATGACATTCCCATCAGTCACACAACGAAATACTGTTAACATACCTGACAGTTAAAGTGTGAGGAAGTGTTTTTCACAATTCTGTGTTCCTATTTAAACACTCTTCTCAACGCAGCCCTATCTGCTACACAATGACGTTCCCATACAACTAAACGGCATTTAAACGTAATTTACAAGTCAGTTCAGTTGTATGGAAACATAGAAACACAGGGTTCTCCTGGATATTGACTGTGCTACAGCCTCTGCATGGCAAGAAACACTTTTCTTTGTGTGAAATAGCTGGCTAAAAATCGTACTCTGTGGTTTTTTTGACATCAGCGGCCTTCATCTGACTTATATTTGAACATAAAAGATACATGTGCTCAATTCCACAGCAGAGTGAAATGGCTGCTTCTACATAACTTCTCATATTACCCTATTCACCTCTTCAGTTATGTAATTCAAAACTAAGTCAACAACAAAATATCCTTACTGGAATAAAATCCCATCAGATTGTGGTGTTGAGGAACATACTGCAAGGTCTGGTTATTTAGGAGAACTACTGCAGAAAGAGTGTAAAGCCTTGTTGGAGACCCCAGAGGACAGGCAGGCTGATAATAATGTCCTGTGAAACTGAAGAAATTATGAGACAGATAACAAGTCTTCACATAGACATGAAAAACAAAAACTGTACAAGGAAATCAAAGGAAATGACAAATAAGTAAGACTAGAATTAGTGTATTCAGATGGATGAGGGGTATTTATTAAATGTTGTGGGTACATGTGTGTATCACTGCGTGTGTATTCCTGTGTATCATCTGATGAACCACGATGCTAGAGGCACAGCTACCTGATCTGAACTGCACGGCAACAAAGTCACTCACAGATTGTTCACAGTCACATGCAGGCGGACAGAGAGGAACAAGACGATCCAATAATCAACATTTTTAAGATTTAAAATGACAGTTTCATGTATGTTGGCCCATCTCTGCTGCTTCTGCATTGTGACCTCTCTCTGTACAATTAAACACAGTGTTACTCTATAATCTGAGTCCATGCCGTATTTATCAAGCACGATAGTGTCGGAAATCAGTCTGGGATTAACAACATATTATCAACCCAGGATATTATACGTGTGTCCTTCAGGTTTCAGCTTCAGAGCTGTTGTTACCTGTTAGTTCATGCCAGCTGCTGAGTGATATGACAAACGTGTGGCAGATTCAATGTGCAAATGTATAGAAACTTGATTTAAAATACATGTAAGAACACTGATTAGATTCAAACTTCTTGTGACGGATCGTGTTTAGAATAATCACCTCAACAGCAACCTGATTATTCTGGGAGGTCGCGCTTTGTAACGATTTAGAACCACTGGTGTTTATAGTTACACTGGACATGTATGCATTATAGATCTGCCAACTATTATGTCAATCAATCAAGTCATTTTTCATGCAAAATGCCAGAAACTGCTGCTTTTGTGTTTTATATGATATTTAAGTGAATATATTTAGGTTTTGAACTGACAAAACAAGACATTTAAAGACATCACCTTGGACTTTAAAATCTGGGATGAATATTTTTCATTATTTTCTAACATTTTATTAAACAAACAATTAATCCATTAACCTAGAAAATAATCTGCAGATAAATCGTTACTGAAAATAATCGTTATTGCAGCCCTAATGCATTATCCATTATGTTGTGACCAAATGTTATTAGTATTGCCGAGGCACATTCACAATAACACAAGGTTCTGTAATTAGTTTTTTTATTTCGCTTTTATGTGTGTGTCACAAAACGGAGAGGACATCCACTTTCAAAGGAGAACTTCTTGCTGAGAGGTGGAAGATTCATGAACACCTCCAGTTCTGTTGAAGGAAAATTGTTAGTTTAACTTTAAATACACTCCCTAAGATAGCACAGGCCCTGATTTAATCTAAGTCATCCTTGTAACAGTTGTAACAGTGTGCCTGTGGGAGTTAAACTGCATGGATAAAAGAATAAACTGGTAGAGAAGTCGCTTTTGATGTTAACATGATAAAATCTCACTAAAATAAAAAAGAATGTGTGTATACAAGTGGTAAGTGGTCTTCCCAATCTTATCTGTGGACTTCAGAATGGTTTTAATATATGCTGAGTTATCAGTTCTATGTTGCTTTAATTCTTGTTCTCTGCAGCTACGGGACCTGCAGGAGAGATAAAGCGACGCTGTAAGCTATTATGATGCTGCTGTTTTACCTTCCTGCAAGACTTTCTTGGTCTTGACTACCACAGGAAATGTATTTTTGTAGATTCTGAGAGAAGATGCTAATAAACTTGGGAAGTGGTTGTTTAATGCGTTGCTCCATCCATTTTGGCTTCTCCTCACTGTGCACACCTTTTACATTGAACTGCCCACGACTGAAAACCTCTTATATAGCAGCAAAGCGGAATGAAACAGAAATAGAAGCAGGGTTTGACGCGCTGGAGCTGGGTGTCTCAGCCTGATGATGTTCATGTCACTTTTTCTGTCTTCATTATTCCCTGTGGACTGACACATTGCTCCCCCTGTTCTGGTCTTTGTCACGTCTTTCCTTTTGCTTTCTCATTCTCTTTCTACACTAGGTTTGTAGCTAATGCCTCCTGAGTCTTACGGATGATGAGAGGAGTGATGCAGTGTCTCTTCAGTCAGTGCCTCTCATCTGTCTCCCCCCTCTTGCAAGTGCATTCATCCTAAACACACATGTGAAGACACAGAGACACACACCTCACACGCAAGCAAGACCTCTGAGATCTTGAAACTATTTTTTTTACTTGTAATCTTTACTCTTTTTTCCTCTCTTTCTGTCTTTCTCTTTCACTGTCTCTCGTTCATCTTTCTCATGGTCTCCACATACAACCTTTACAACCCCCCCCCTCCTCCCTTCCGTTCATACATCCCGATTAAGCCTGTATTGGTATTTCCTGGTTTTAGACATGTCACCTTGTTCTCTGCTCGGCTCTCCTGCTCCCTCCCTGGGGAACCATTTGTGGGATGCGGCTCGCCTGTGTCTCTGCTACAACATCTCTGATAGCAAAACAAATTAACTGAAATACAAGGTCTGTGGGCAGCCTGTAAACCTGCAGTCCTAGTCAGGTTTGTAAACCTGGGAGTAGTACTGAACTGATTGTTACATGCCATTTCTTTAATAGGGAGAACAGCAACACTGTTAAATTATACAAGATCAATTGAGAACTAGACAGTGTCAGAGAAGTTTGTTTTAACATGTAACATTCCTGTACAGAATTCAACTTATATACTTATATATTATTGGATCATACTTATCGTGTACATCACTTTAATGTTGCAGCTGGTAAAGATATACTGGTTGGTAGCTTGTGGTTTTAAAGTCTGATGTTAAACATCATTTGTTAATTTGTTGACTACATTTTTACATTATTAATCTGTAACATGCAAAGTAACGAGTGACAAAAATCATCAATTATAAATGCAGTGGAATAGAAGTTGCATTAAATGGAAATACTAATTATTATAAGTACTTTAAAGTATTTGAGTTAATCTGTTGCTTTCCACCGCTGAGTACTAGTCCTAAACTGACTAACAATTAGTTTAGTACATTTTATAAAATCATTATATTGTGTTTATTATTTTCAAATTACAAAAAAAATTTGAGCCATTTGGAGAAAATATAAATATCCCATCCAAAATCCCATCAAAATAACATACTGTCTGTTACACATTATATTTCTGACAAACTCAGAAGTGTGACTGCTGCTGTCAGGTTGCGAACATCAGGATTACAGTAGTATAATTTAGATGGATTATGTTAAAAAAAACTAAAACAAATAATTAATCCAGAAACCATTTATTGGAGTATGATTTTTATGTGAGAGATCACTGCTGATTGTAGTCAGTTCATTTTGGTGATTTCAAAGTCATACAGTTTGTGTGTGTCAGCTAATGTGTTTTATAACTTGAAAGTTATCAGACATCAAAAATACAATTCAACGTTTTAATATCCAAATTGAGAATGTGGGAGGAAACTGGACTACCCCATGCCGACAGTCCACACAGCAACAAGAGTCGAGCTGGGGGTGACGCTGACCTAGTTGCTGTGAGGCCACAGTGTTAACTACTGAACAACCCTATAGACTTTTGACAACACACTTTTCTGCATTGCTGCACACCACCTCCACCTGCAGCTGCTGGTGTGCTGCTTTATGGGATGAGATTGATTAGAAAGAAGGCAGTGAGTCTACTTGCAGAAAGAGACATGACCTGGAGCCCTTCTGTGTGGAGTTTGCATATTTGCATTATTTGCTAAATTAGTTGGTTACAAGATGCCTCTGTCACACAACGGTGTAATAGTGCTGGTGTTAATTATTTTTATTTTCTTTATATTGTTGTGTCCTGTGCCTGTTTTATATTGCATGCTTTTTTATATATATTGTGTTTTAAATGTTTTTTTGTATTTGTTGCTTAACATTATGTAAGTTACTTCCTGCCACTGGACATGTGATTATTCTTGAATTACCTGAAAGTGTTGAGCTCTCACCCTCTGAAAGACATTTCTGCACAGGGACCAATGGTGCGGTTGGCGGGAGCAACTAGCAAAACACGGAAATAAAGACAGGGGCAGACATGAGAGAAGTAAGGCACGGACGGACAATCGAGAGTTAGGATGGCGGTGTCTGCGGTTGAATGTGAGGACTAGGTGCACATGTGTCTTTGATGGTGATGGCCTACTGGTCTAGTGGTACGGCTTCCAAATACAACACCAAATGGTTGTGAATTCAATACCAGGGTGGCACCATTGTAACTCTGACCAAGGTACTTAACCCCAAGTTGCTCCAGGGAGACTGTCCCTGTAGTTAGTTCACTGTAAATCGCTCTGGATTAGAGCGTCTGCTAAATGACCTGTAATGACCTGTAATGGGGTAGGTAGGCCTACATCTGTTAGTGTACTATGGGAGGTAGGCCTACGTACACCATGAATGACACGATGACTCCCTAGGCTACATGTCAACATCGTTCCCCCCTCAAGCCAGCCAGCCGGAACAAAACTGATTAGAGCACAAGCACCATGGTGCAGCACAGAAGTCATTCATGTGAGTATTTCAAAACAGGCAGACGTTTGAAGAAGAAGGAAAAAGGAACAAAAATGGTTGAGTTGTGTAGAACTATCTCTTTTCTTGTGGATAGAGTACAGCTGAACCAGCGGAAAGCAGAGAATGGCTGGCCGAGAAGGAGGGACACTGGAGGACATCTTAGGGCTAGCAAGAAATTGAGGTGATATTTATTGATTTTTTTACTCAAACCTTTTTACATTTTTAGAGCATTTTATAAAAAATGTAATTACATTTTAATTTGAGTAGGTTATGGTAACATTACATGGGGCCCTTGCTCTTAGACGTGTTATAGTGTCTTTAATTTCATTGTTTTGGTTTTATTGCCAACAACCCTGCTGTTTTGGTTATCTTCAACACCATTTATAGCTGCAGCAGGCAGCGGTTTTCAGTAAAAAAACGTTCCCACTACGTGCTACAATACCACCCAGGACAAAATGGCAGATAAACAAAGTTAGCAACTAGCTGGTAAACATAGTGGAGCACTTAGTAGCTGAAGAGCCACACATTTCCCCCAGGAATTGGTGGAGATCAAATGGGAGCATGAAAGAGAGCGATTATTTTACATGTATTCATCTCAGTGGACAGAAACACAACGCCAAATACATTAAAATGTTGCTCCATATCTGTTGCATGAGTAAATAGACAACTATTTGCTATCACATTCACCATGGCGACTTTTTATGGTGATAATATGTCAGTGTCAAGAAAACCCTAATTAATACAGCTTTAAGTAACATGTGATCATTCAACACTGATTGTATTGAATGTATAACTATTGCATTATATCTAATTTTTCTTATTATGACTTTTGTCTTATCTGTTAGCAGTTTCCAGATGTCACAGTGAGACTAACCTGCATAGTTATAGATTAAAATGTCAGTCTGTCTTACATTCTGTCCATTCATCCATCCATCCCTTTGATTGTCTGCTCTTTTTCTCATCTTCCATCCATTCATCATCCTTCTGGCCAGCTATTTAGCTAACCCCCCCTCCCTCCGCCCATTAGTCATCCATCTCACTCATTCTTTATGTCTGTTTCTGCACACATTTCTCCCTACATCCGCCTGTCTGTCCATGTGTTTTCTTCTGTGCGCTGTTGGCAGCATTGCTAAAAGGCTGTCAGCTCTGACCTTTACCTACAGCCCTATCCCCCCAAAACCTTTCACCACACAGATGTACACACAGTCTGAAGAAAGAGATGCTCTCACACCTCCTGACTGTATACAGTGAAGTACACAACAACTAACAAAGAAGAAGGGAAAGAGCCCATCAGGAAAAACTTAGAAAAATGGAGAGAAAGAAGGAAACAGAAGAACGGAAAGTGTGTAGAAAGACGTGCAAAAAAAAACAGACCACAAAAAAATTAACTGGGAAGACACAAGTGGTGGGTTGAACCGGGCAGACAACAGGTATGGATTTTTGTCTGCTGAAGACACCAATACATGATCTTTTGAAGTATTATACAATGGAAATTTAGTTGAAACGCTGAACAGCTGCACTTGAGACTTTCACCATAACTGAACATTTTAATTTTGAAATTATTAATAACTATACTTCAATATGTCATTATGGTTCCATTGTTTTCAGAGTGCTACAGCTGTTGAATGGAGCCAAGTATTCACCTATACTCTGTGTTACAGTTTGTTAAAAATAGACAGGTGTGACAAGAGAGTGAAAAGTAGAAATGCATTCAGGGGAAATCTATGGCTGTATTACAAACACAGTGTGGATGCAGAGTGTATGACTTTTACAGTGAACACTGCTGTTGATTTCCTGGGAATAATCTGACTAGTAATGTGGTTGGACGGGTGTAAGTGTGTGCTGCTTTACACAGCTGTCAGCCTTCCCGGCGCATCACGTTGGTGATTTTTCACAGGGAAGAGAAAAAGGAGGCTGTGACCGGGACGCTGCAGTGACTCACGCTGCTAATGGATTGCCTCTCAACATTTCTTGGCAAAACACTAATGGCAATCCAGCTGCAACATTTTGATTAAATCTTGTGACATCAGTGCGTGTCTCTCTTTTTCTACTAATTGGATGTTATTAGTGTGTAAGGGAAAGCTGCAGCAGAGAAAATAATTTTCTTTGTGTGTTTAAACCCATTTCCAGATTCAAATGTTGAGTTGCCAAACACAAAGATAGTTATGTTAGCTAGATCCTGTTTGGCTTTGAATCAGCATACATGCAAAAAGAATTATGTATAACATGTGGGCTAATGTTGAGAGATTGTTTACGAGAGCCATTTTGTCTCACTTAAGTTATCATTTGTCGACTTCTTGTTTCCTGTTAATTTGTCTTGGCCTAACCAACCAGTGGCATGTGATGTATCTGTCCCACCAACAACATTTTCAGTCAACACAGAGGATGTGGTAGCGGTTGCTAGCAGCAGCTAATTTATCTTATTTACACCGCTTAGTTGAATACTTGCTCAATTACAATCTTCTACGCTCTGTTCTCTCTGTATACCAGACCGTTGCTAAGGATGCTCTGATCATAGGACAAAGCTCTGGCCAAAGCAACAATTAGTTTTCTGTTCCCTCATCAGAAAACACCATGGAATATTTTTTAAATATCTATATTTGAATATGTGGAGAGTATTTGGGTTATTTGCTCAGCTTTGAATTCATGATGGCTGAACTGTCCCAAGTAAAGAAAAGAAAAAGAGAACAAGAAAACAGCGCAGAAAAAGAGAAAACGACAGAATTGAATGGAAGAACGGAAGAAAACAGACACGAAGTAAACACTCAAGGGAACACGCTATTTCTAATGAATGCAGCTAGGTAGCAAGCTAGCTAATTATGTTGGAAGATTATGTCATCATTCAACAAAGCTACGATTTGTCAGTTGTTTATCCAACTGAAACGATCATCAGTGGGTACAACACCATGTGAATTGCTGGACAATCTGAGACATGGGCAACAATTTGTCACAAGGATTTTTTAGTCGCTTGGTTGTTCTGCCTGTACCTTCCATTAGATGCCCTCAGACTCTCTTGCCAGTTTAGCTCACCTTACATCCACCTACACACCTGTTCCTACTTACCTCATCAGCCCTGTAGTTTATAACCGTTCATTTTCCAAACACTGCTTGCCATTTCGTTAATGTTTCTTTGTTGTTTTCTTGCCTTCGCTGCCAAGCTTTCTGTTACCCTAATCTTAACTTTAACCCTAACCTGTATCTGCCTGACCTTCTGGCTGATTCTTGGTTCTCTGCCTAACCCCAGTTGGATTTGTTTGTCTGTGTCCCGGTTTCGACCCTTGATTTCATAATTCCAAAGGCTGTTGTACCCTTTTATTTGATTAATAAAGCCCATTATTATTATTAATCAAATAAAAGGGTACAAGAGTATTACATGACAAGCAAAGCGAACATGGTCTTATTTATAACCATTGAGTAAGCACAGAACGGGGACTGAAAGAGACAAACACATTTCAAACCCAAATTCATTCTCTAAAATCACATGCCCCACCCCCAGAAATGAGACCCCTGAACTGTTTCAGTCTACATACTAGCCTGCATTTGGGTCCTTTTCCTGTGACCCTGCTTTCTCCAGTCATGACACAATTCAAATAAGGAGCAGATAAAACCTCTAAATGGTTTGATCGACAAAAAGCTGTTTGTTTCTCTTTATGTATCACTATATCAGTTTTTTTTCATATCTGGAATTATTACCTCTTTGATGCTTTTAACATTCCCATATCTGACCCATTTACTTTTATGTCAGTAATTTCCTGCATCTCCCAGAACGAGGTTAAACAAACACCACAAAGTGGCTGTGAACTTGTTTTGTTCAGCCATGTGTTGCATGTAGGTGGAGAGAGAGAGAGAGAGCAGTAAAAGTGAACAAAGATTACTGCAATAATAATAATAATAATAATAATAATAATAATAATAATAATAATAATAATAATAATAATAATAATAATAAATTGTATATGTAAAGCGTCTTTCAAAGCTAAAAGCAATCTCAAGGCACTAAAGTGCAAAAGTGCAGGACAACAACAGAAACAACAACAACAACAACAACAACAACAACAACAACAACAACAGACATAAGGTTTTACGGAAATGCTTTTTTGAAGAGAAAGGTTTTTAAGCCCTTCTTAAAGGAGTCGGTGGCACTCCGGTTGGTGGAGGAACATACATGTCGGCCTTTTCTAAGATAGATTTTTTCCTGAACTTTATGGTTCAACATGGTCAGTCTACAAAGAAGCCCTTTATCTTTGAAAACAGACTTTTACCTTCTAAATTGTAGATAACTTACATATAGGAATTAAAGCCTATTTTAGCTTTGCTGAAAATATAAATATTAAATCATGGCATCGAACAAAAAATGCTCCCAGAGGAAGTACATCACAAATAGTTGAGGTTTATGTGATGCTCTTTTCTGCAAAAACAGATCATTGTGTTGACTCCACTTATATATACATAGTAATAATATACATTTTACTAACAGTGAGCGTTTTTCAGGCCATGAAGTTGCATCTTATTTTCTCCAGACAGTCATGGTCTTGGGGTCTCTGTAGAAAGGGACATGTTTGGGTCACAACACTGTTAAAATGAGACACACTGAAAATATAGAATCATTGCACTTTGCATTTAAATCAAATGTGGTTATGGCTGTGATGTCATGTTACTGTGTTTACGTGCTCAGAAAGAGATTACTGTGAAGACTGGAGGTCATTAAGGTAATAGTGCAGTTAAGGTGTGTACATGGTTCATATTAACCCAGTTTCCCAAATTACCGGAGTTGGACGGATACATATATCAGTATGTGTGGGCTGTAACACAATTAGAAAATGCAGAGACTTCTTTGGTGTTTTTTTTCTCAGATGCAATTTACTTGATGCATTAGAACTGTGTAAAAAAACAAACAAAAAAAAACCTACTATCACTAGCATGGCATTCTTTTTTTGACAAAATGAAACAGACGGCATCCAGACTTTTCTGTGATATTTGACAGGTCGACGACGAGCGACCCGATTCGGTAAAGGGATACACGAACGTCTGAACCAAATTTATTGCCGATTTAATTAATAGTTGATGAGACATTTTACTCCAAACCAGAAACGTGGCGCTAGATGAAAATGCCGATCCACAAAGTATGCTATATAGGTGAAAACTTTGACCTGCTCCTTCAGAGCCACAGAAGAAATTACCCAACTGTATTTTACAGGCTGAGAAATAATTCCTTTGTGTAAAAATTGATGTGAGTTATCCAACAATCGTGCTGTAATTACTCCGAGTACGACCATAATGTGAGTAAGATAACTGTTCCAGAGTTTACACAACATTGTTATGCCGTAATTGAATATAATCATATTATTATGCTCTGTCTGCCATCAAACTGATATTTCCTTCTTTTTAACCAGCTCTGTTTTTTGGGGGCCATCTCTACCTTCTCTTGACCCCTGACCCATTTCCTCCTCCACTCACAATCTCTCCTTCCCTCTATCCATCACTCTTTTCCATTAACAGCATGTGACCTGTATATAAGTGCTAGTAGAATTGGTCCTCACTTCACTGTGTTTTAAATAGCTCCGCTTTTCACTGGCCTGTCTTCTTCTGAGCTCTTAGCTAGCCCCCCACCCCTTCCCCTTCTCCATCCCTGCTCCTCCCATCTCTCTCTTCAGTGTTTGTTACAGCAGCTTAGTGGTTACTACTGGTGGTTCTGATTTATCTTCAGCCTTAGGTCTGTGTGGTTTTTGCTTGTCTTCAATGTGTTTGTGTGAGCTCACTTCCAGATTTTACAGACATATGAGTGAGTTGGACTGGAAACATTAAAATGCATGCAGATGTCAATGTGTTTGTTTGGGTTTATTGTGTGTTATCACTGTGATGGCTGAGTAACCTGTCTGGCTCATCACTCTGCTTTCCACCCACTTTATACTGGGATAGTTCCAGCCTCCATACAACACTGAAAACAATATTTCTCCATCTATCTCTGTGTTCCATTTTTAGGTGCTTTCTTACTTCTTCTTGTCAGCGGTGGAGGGGGGATATTACCTGCAAGGAAAAATGCTTCCATTCCTTGCATTTGCGTAATTGCTATTGGATTCTCGTAATGCTACATATAGTAACAATGGTGTTTTTAGCTGTTAAATATTAGCTGCACCACTGATTTGAGAATTACACACAGTGATGTAAAGCAGTAGATCCCTGTTTGGGAACTTGTCAAACACAGTTGTAACTAATTACATCACTGATTGCTGCATTCGACTAATTGCTGGAACTGAGCCATCGTTAATGTTATTAGTTCCAGTCAAGATGTCTCCTGTGAAACATGTCTTAATTTTCCAGTTAATGTGGGAACAAGATAAAGAAAATAAAAAAACTTCCTAAAAGAAACTCCACAATTAAAGGGGGAAAATGGAAGAAACCTCAGGGAGAGCAACTGAGGAGGGATCCCTCTCCCAGGACGGACATACGTGCAATAGATGTCGTGTACCAACTGGTACTAAACATGTACCTGCCAATCAGAATGAAATATTGCCATTGGACTTCACTCTTTTACCAATAGCTCTAAAATAAATTGTTTGAATTTTAAGTATTGAAAAATATTGAATGATGCTGTGTTGATGCAACAGGGGCTGTGAGTTTAAATGCTATGGTATCAGCAATGTGAACATAATTGATCACCACACGCCCTAACCGTCCCTGCACACATCACCAAGTTTTGTTATTAAAAGTAAGTGTCTTGATTTTGAAATCCCAATTTGCGTGGTAAACTGTTATTTTAATGACTTGCAAATCTTCTTTCTAACCTTCAGTATTGATGCCAGTTATGTCATGTGACTTTACCTTTGCATCTACCTCTTCACCCTTCTTTCTCTCCTTCAAACTTCCTCCCACATCTCACCTGCATCAGTTTGTCCCACTCTCTCTCCCGCCCCCACTGTTTACCCCACCTTTCTCCCTCAACTTCCATCTCCCCCTTAATATGCGGATGAAGTGAATGGACCAGCCAGGCTCTCCTCTCTGCATATATTTAATTTAATTGGGGGCATGAGAAGCAAACTCAAGTTTTCATCTTCACAATCTAATCAGGTGCATTTAACACACTAACAGACTGAAATACAGGCAGACAGACACACACACATACAAGCTGGGAGTGTTAATTAGTCTACTGAGCCACTCTGTGCACTGCTTTCCCCTTCTAGGTAAAGGTAGCCGCTGTGGAAGAGTTTAAGATGGAATATCTCTTTACTTAATTTATGGGTGTAGACTGTTTGAAAATGTTTTCACCCTCAGCAATATCATTATCGAGTGGGCAAACTTGCTTTAATACAAAAAAACGTTTTTTTATCTTCCCCATCAACACGTATATATATATATATGAATTTTTGAATAATAGTTTTTTCTTATATTGGTTTAAAAGTAATTACCATGTAACTTCACCAGTTTATTTGGGGCTTTTTGGTTTAATTTCAGCTGCATGATTGGGTTAAGAAAGCTGTTCAGGAACTACCACAAAAAATTACGAACAAAACCTTTCCGCTAAGACTTTTTCAGATTTAATCCTCACCGGCTCTGGAATGGTTAATACTACTTCAGGATGTAGCCACAGTGTTAGACTCATCTTCAAACTCACTCAGGTACTGTGTGAAGTTTATTTTGCTTCAATTAGTGCAAATGGTGACTGACTTACCATAGCTGTGTGTTCTAATGCACCTTTATATTCTGCGGTACATACCTGCTGAATACGGAACCTGCTTGAGGCCTTCAGGGCACACCAGATTTAGTTAATTTTCATGTAGGCTCTAAGTACCCACGTGCCTCAAATAAAATAAATCAACATTTTTAAAGCATGTTATTAATACTGTAGAAAGCCTAACCGTCATACCAGGACGATGGTAAGAAAAGTTGACTGACAAGGCGATGTATAATGAAATTTAAACCCAATGCTGAAGGGATCCTGATCATTTTTTTTATCTTTATCTGGCAGCCCTGTTTGCTTGTTCTGGCAACTTTTAGGTCTCCTTTAGTGATTAAAAGAGCAAACAAACACCTAGCGTCACATCTACCAACTCTGTGGCCAGACTTTGACTCTTAAAGGGAGCCATATTTCTCAGTGATCGTGCTCTGATGTTGCCATGGCTGTCTGCAATGACTGTGTTTTTGTGAGTGGAGGAGAGCAGCAGCACGTTCAGTCGACACATCAGCCGGACAGAAACGTGAATGAGCGGAGAATGTGCGTACGTAACGACTAAGGCTAATGCTAATACTGCTAATTACTAAGGAACCCCAAAAAAGTTAAACACCTTAAGACAGGGATGGGGAACCTTTTTTCTATCAAGGGCCATCTTTTTTTTTACAACATCCTTCGAGGGCCATAATACTCATAACCTCTGCAAAAAATGTTTTAAGACACAGCTCATCCATTTCACTTTTCTTTTATGCTAAATGCAAAAAAGCAACTTTCTTATCCATGCATCTTTTCGTTTAATCAGAAATTCTTTATTAGTCCCACAACGGGGAAACATGTGAAGTAAAAAGGCAGTAAACAATAATTAAATAGAATCAAAACTAATATAAGTACCAAGACGTTGATAGAAAATAAAGTGAGTATTGCACATGGCAGTGATAATTGCACAGCAGTGGTGGAATAGTCTGTTCTTGGTGTGGTGGTCTACCTCTCTATCTTTTTATGTTCCGCTCTGGAGAGAGCTGCTTGTTGGGCCAAACTCCGCCGAAGAGCATTAACTTTATCCAAACGCACTCGTCCTTTCAGCAGTTCGGCATGTTTCGTGCAGTGATGACGCTCAAGATTATTTTTAATCACTGCAAGTATATCCGCACAAACTAGGCACACTGGCCTTTTACTTTGTCAGGTAAATTAATCCATATTGGAAAGACTATCGTATGTATTTGTTTACCTCAATCAATATATATATATATATCTACACTACGAATATGTTTCTCTGCAATTATGTATTTTCTGCACTGAGTGTATTACAAACATAATAGGGGCACTTCCCCTTTAAGAAAACGGGTCAACAAACCATTACTTCCTGACTGCTGACGGAGGATCGTGTTGGCGCCAAACTGGGACCAATGAGGAGAAGGTCAACGCCTACTCCTTGTATTAGATGCGATGATTTCAAATGTTTCGGGACACACCTGGAGCGGAGCCGTGAGACCGCAACGATGGGGCTCTTTGAGCCATGCGGTCTATGGAAACGGCGACGCGAAATGTGTCCTCAGCTGAGAATATTTTCTATGTTTGACTTATCACGTTAAATAAATATATCGATTGAACTAGAGGATTGCTGTTTTGATTCGACATTTAAGCTCCGAGTTCTTCAGCTTTTTCCTACCCTTTAATTCCACAAAGAAACAATCGTTCGTCCATTTATCCTGGAAAGTGCGACATTCCGTGTCCAGCTTTCTCTGTTTTACACTCGCCATGCTGCGTTCGCTGATGTCAATGATAGTCTTGTTAAATATTGAAGTTTTTTGACATGACGTGACCACGTGATGACACGTTCCGCTTGTGTTGTGTTCAGGGACCCTGACCGTGGCCAGGAAAAACAGTCAGTCGCCCGTTTAAAATATTGGCATCTAGTTTTTTTGCTAGTGGATTTTGTTTGCGTGCGTTTTACGAATTACCTCGATGGCCGGATGAAATGGTTTCGTATACGGCCGAAGGTTCCCCACCCCTGCCTTAAGAGGTGTGGTCCCAGTATATACCACGACAACGTAACACTGGAACTTCACGATACGGTACCATGCAAAGTGTACATATATGTGTCAAGCTAAATACAAGGCTCTTGGAAAGCTACAGTTATCAAGAGAGTTTGTATCATTGCTGCTGCAAACTGTAGTGCTGATTGTCTGACTTTCGTATTTCAGTTGCATCTCTACATAATGTGTTGAGTGAAATTTGTAATCCCTGGGTCCATAAAATCTGTTGAACAGACATGAATAATTTAATAATAAATTTCCTACGTATCACTGAGAAAGAAATCCTCCACACCTTGCCTTAATTTGCTTTTAGAATGTGATTTCTTTTCTTGTCCTTGACTATTGCATAATATAGCAGGGCCACACTGCGTGAAAAACAAAACTTAATATTAATACCTATGTAGGTGTAGACTATATTTGATATCACTTTTTTTTTTCTTAAACACACACACACACACGCACACGCACACACACACACACAAGCGTAGCGTGCCAGTGTTATTACAGTATAAGATTGGCCTTTTCTTCTTCCTGAGAGATCAACCATCGATCTGCAGAGTCAACACAACACCTCACGCCTCTCTGATATTTGCACACAGCTTCAAACAAACATTAAAACAGGCACACACATGTAATCAAAAAATGAATGTAAGAAACCCCACCACCATCCTGTACACACACGCATAGAAATGACACTGTGACCTGACAAGATTTCCATCTATATAACAGAGATGCAAAACAGTCTTGTGTCCTCCTCACCTTGTTAGAATTGAAGACATCCCTTGCTGTCTTTGGGGCAGATTCCCACTCATCTAAGAAAAATGAGCAGCCACTACTTGTTGGCCACGGTGACATGTTTTTTCTTCTAGGTGTGCTGCATACCAAATGTTCTCCAACATGTCTGGCTTCCTCTGCTGAACACAACAGTGTTTTCACTGACGGCCCACGTTACACCTCCCATTCAAATCTATTTGAGTCGCTCTTCTCGGCAGCTTATGGCGAACAAGTTGGGTCTATTTTTGTTGTAGCCGTTTTCTCGGTGCCTGCCCACTTAACACGTCTTCTAGGACTTGTAGAAAATTTGCATCATGAACAAAGCAGTCTAAAAATCGAACAAGAGCTTATTCTGACAAAAAATGACCGAATTGTATGAGGGTTAAGCTGAGGTTTTGTAGCTCTCCTCGTCTGCCTGAGTCGTGTGTTTGTTCACTGGACCGTCAATCAATCAGTTGATCAATTCATGAGTCAAAGGTCTTTGTGTCACATTCATTTTACACATTTCATATGCAGCTGGATTCCCTTCACATACACATTGGCTTTCTTTTCACATTTGAACTCAGAAAACAATTCCTCCACCATGATCGTTCTTTATCAAAGCTGCACCTGCCTTGCAGCTATATATATCTTGATGTTTCTCACCTCTCCCACATTTTTTCTTTTAATTTACCACCCTCGCCCCTGCTCTCACACTCGTCTCGCTAGTCCCATCTTTCCAACTGTCATGCTAACAGACGCACGGTCGTCTTCGCTTTAACCCTCTCACCTTTAATCATCATCCTTCATCCTTTGTGATGGGGTCCTTTTCTTATACACATGCACAGATTTGCTACACACTCTGTTCTCTAAAAACTGGCTTTATCGAGTGTGAAATGAAGTGAGAGAGAATAAATTCAAGTGGGAGGAAAACAGATTCAGGTTGAGTGCAAAAGAAAGGAAAAGCTAAGAAAGTTAATTTAAAAAAAATGAGCTTTCATTACATTACATTTCATTTAGCTGACGCTTTTGTCCAAAGCGACTTATAACATGTGCAAACAATCATGAGGATACAACTTCGAACAGCAAGAATCTTGTAAGTACATTAGCTTCAAATAAGCCAAACCAATGTAAGTGCAACATACAGAAACATCCATCCATCCATCGTCTACTGCTTATCCGGGATCGGGTCGCGGGGGCAGCAGCTCCAGTAAGGAACCCCAATCTTCCCTTCTCCGGGCCACATCCTCCAGCTCCAACTGGGGGATTCTGAGGCATTCCCAGGCCAGTGAGGAGATATAATCTCTCCACCGAGTCCTGGGTCTTCCCCGGGATCTCCTCCCAGCTGGACGTGCCTGGAACACCTCCCTAGGGAGGCGCCCAGGTGGCATCCTTACTAGATACCCGAACCACGTCAACTGGCTCCTTTCAACGTAAAGGAGCAGCGGCTCTACTCTGAGTCTCTCACGGATGGCTGAGCTTCTCACCCTATCTCTAAGGGAGACGCCAGCCACCCATCTGAGAAAACCCATTTCGGCCGCTTGTACCCGTGATCTCGTTCTTTCGGTCATGACCCAGCCTTCATGACCATAGGTGAGGGTAGGAACGAAGATCGACCTTTATATTGAGAGCTTTGCCTTCTGGCTCAGCTCTCTTTTCGTCACGACGGTGCGGTAAAGTGACTGTAATACCGCCCTCGCTGCTCCGATTCTCCGGGCCAATCTCTCGCTCCATCGTCCCATCACTCGCGAACAAGACCCCGAGGTACTTGAACTCCTTCACTTGGGGTAATGGCTCATTCCCTACCCGGAGTAGGCAATCCACCGGTTTCCTGCTGAGAGCCATGGCCTCAGATTTTGAGGTGCTGATCCTCATCCCAACCGCTGCACACTCGGCTGCGAACCGATCCAGTGACTGTTGAAGGTCACAGACCGATGATGCCATAACGACCACATCATCTGCAAAGAGCAGCGATGAGATCCTCAGGTCACCGAACTGCAACCCCTCTCCTCCACGACTACGCCTTGATATCCTGTCCATGAAAATCACGAACAGGATTGGTGATAAAGCGCAGCCCTGGCGGAGGCCAACATTCACTGGAAACGAGTCCGACTTACTGCCAAGTATCCGGACACAACTCTCGCTTTGGGCGTACAGGGATTGGATGGCCCTCAAAAGTGACCCCCTCACCCCGTACTCCCGCAGCACCTCACACAGTATCACCCGGGGGACCCGGTCATACGCCTTCTCCAGATCCACAAAACGCATGTAGACCTGATGGGCGTACTCCTAGGCCCCCTCCAGGATCCTTGCAAGAGTAAAGAGTTGGTCTGTTGTTCCACGACCAGGACGGAATCCGCATTGTTCCTCTTCAATCAGAGGTTCGACTACCGGCCGAACCCTCATTTCCAGTACCTTGGAGTAGACTTTACCAGGGAGGCTGAGAAGTGTGATACCCCTGTAGTTGGCACACACTCTCTGGTCCCCCTTTTTAAATAGGGGAACCACCACCCCGGTCTGCCAACCCCTAGGCACTGTCCCAGACTTCCACGCAATGTTGACGAGGCGTGTCAACCAAGACAGCCCCTCAACACCCAAAGCCTTCAGCATTTCTGGACGGATCTCATCAACCCCTGCGGCTTTGCCACTGTGGAGTTGTTTGACTACCTCAGTGACTTCCATCAGGGAAATTGACGATGATCCCCCATCAGCTTCTAGCTCTGCCTCAACCATAGAGGGCGTGTTAGTCGGATTCAGGAGTTCCTCAAAGTGCTCCTTCCAGCGGCCGATAACCTTCTCAGTTGAAGTCAGCAGGGTCCCACCCTTGCTGTACACAGCTTGGATGGTTCCTCGCTTCCCCCTCCTGAGGTGCCGGATGGTTTTCCAGAAGCACCTTGGTGCCGACCGAAAGTCCTTCTCCATAGCTTCTCCGAACTTCTCCCACACCCGCTGCTTTGCCTCTGCCGCCCTTCTAGTCCTTCGATACCCTGCAACTGTTTCCGGAGTCCTCCCGAATAACATAACCCGGAAAGACTCCTTCTTCAGTCGGATGGCTTCCCTGACCACCGGGGTCCACCACGGTGTTCGAGGGTTACCGCCCCTTGAGGCAAGACCTTGAGACCACAGCTCATCACCGCAGCTTCAGCAATAGAGGTTTTGAACATCGCCCACTCAGGTTCAATGCCCCCAACCTCCACAGGGATGGCTGAAATGCTCCACCGGAGGTGTGAGTTAAAGATCCCCAGAACAGGTGCTTCCTCCAGACGTTCCCAGTTCACCCGCACTACCCGTTTGGGTTTACCAGGTCTGTCCAGAGTCTTCCCCCACCCCTTGATCCAACTCACCACCAGATGGTGATCAGTCGACAGCTCCGCCCCTCTCTTCACCCGAGTGCCCAAAACATGCGGCCTCAGATCAGATGATACGATTACCAAATCGATCATTGACCTTTGGCCTATGGTGCTCTGGTACCACGTGCACTTATGAGCATCCTTATGTTCGAACATGGTGTTTGTTATGGCCATTCCATGACTAGCACAGAAGTCCAACAACAAACGACCGTTCGGGTTTAGATCAGGGAGGCCCTTCCTCCCAATCACGCCTCTCCAGTTGTCTCCATCGTTTCCCACGTGTGCGTTGAAGTCTCCCAGCAAGACTACGGAGTCCCCTACTGGAGCCCCCTTCAGGGTTCCATTCAGGGTCTCCAAGAAGGCCGAATACTCTGGGGCATAGGCACAAACAACAGTCAGAGTTTCCCCCCCCATAACCCGAAGGCGTAGGGAGTCGACCCTCTCGTCCACTGGGGTAAACTCCAACGTAGCGGCGCTCAGCCGGGGGCTAGTGAGTATCCCCACCCCGGCCCGACGCCTCACACCTTGGGAAACTCCGGAGAAGAATAGAGTCCAACCCCTATCCAGGAGTACGGTTCCAGAGCCAAGACTGTGCGTGGAGGTAAGCCCCACCAGATCCAACTGTAGCGATCCACCTCCCGCACTAGTTACGGCTCCTTCCCCCACAGAGAGGTGACGTTCCACGTCCCTAGAGCCAGCCTCTGCTGCCCGGGTCTGGTCCGTCGAGGTCCCTGACCATCACTGCCACCCGTGTGACAGCGCACCCGACCCCAGCGGTTTTTCCCATGAGTGGTGGGCCCACAGGATGGATGGATGGGAGGCACCACGTAGCTTCTTCGGGCTGTGCCCGACCGGGCTCCATGGCAAACCCGGCCACCAGGTGTTCGCTGTCGGGCCCTCCCTCTGGGCCTGGCTCCAGACGGGGGCCCCGGGCTTCCTCCGGGCAGGGTCTCTCTTTTCCTTTCCCTTTCTTTCATGAAGTCGTTTTTGAACCATTCTTAGTCTGGCCCCTCGCCTGAGACCAATTTGCCTTGGGAGACCCTACCAGGAGCACTAGGCTCCAGACAACACAGCTCTCAGGTTCATAGGGACACACAAACCTCTCCACCACGATAAGGTGATGGTTCCCAGAGAGGACATACAGAAACAATAGAATACAAATTCAACCATTAGCTTTTTTTTCGTTATTCTTGGCCAAAGTGCTGTTGAAACAGATGCGTTTTAAGTCAGCGCCAAAAGGTGTGAAGACTTTCTGCTGACCTGATATCAATGGGCAGCTCGTTTCACCATTTCCCAGCTTTCCCAAACTAGATTTCAATTAAATCAAACCAAACCACTTCACGCACAGTAAGCCTGGAGTTCTGTGGCGCTGTGGCTGGTGCCTGCTTTGCCCGGTTGTTAATAAAAAACATATGTTTTAAAGTGTTTTGGGGACATGAAGGGTAGTATATCATTACTTGTTTAAAGGTCAGTTTTGTCATTTGCTGAAATCCCTATCTTTATATCCACTTGACTAACACTTTTATGACTATTGTCTTCAGGAAAAAAGGCGGAAGAAGTGTTGCACCGGCAGACATACAACTTGATCTTGAGAGACGGCTGTTCGCATATCGTTTCCGACTGACTGAATTTTCTGGTAACTATAATCTTGTAGTGTTGTAGTTTTTAACAGTGATCCCAATCATTTGCCAACCAAATCATATTTCAGTCTGAATCACAAATCTGTCATCGCGTGTGTCGCTTAGAATTTGATTTGTGTTTTCTTCTTAATTTTTCCATTAATAAGCTCCCTTATACATGAGAGCAGATCACTATGCAACAAGCAATGACGGTAACATTAGAGACTAAAAACAAGCGAGAAAAGCTCTGAGCCAGTGAGTTTGAGATGTGAGAATGAGGGCGAGAGAGGGAACCATACAAAGGTGAGAGCGAGGACAGCTAGGAAGGAGACCCGGGGATGAGAGGGAGAGAGAGAGAGACAAAGAAAGAAGTGATGACAGGTTATTTTTCACCTTTCCTCTCCTGACGGCTGATGTTATTTCCCATTCTCCTCGGACACACATCAGATCCAATCTAAGGCTTCTCTGGACGGCTCTTCTGAAGCCCCATAACCAAATGAAAACCTTTATTACATACACCATACACACACACACACACACACACACACACACACACACACACACACACACACACACACACACACACACACACACAGGAAAACAGAAATTTTACACAAAATGTATACCCTGCCTACGCTCAAAATAAACAAATATCACAGTCATGCTGTTAGACGCACATGTATCCCGCAGGCTCGTCTTATACACTCTTCCTAGCTTTACCTACGAAGAGTAATGCACTGTATTTCCTGTATATCCCATAAAATATTGATTTGAACCCAAACCTTGACTTATTTGTCATGTAACTTCACCACTTTCGTAGTTATTTTAACCCAAAACCAGATCCTTTCCTTTGTTTCTGAAGATGAAGACGGAAGTATATTTTGTAAAAGACTGCTTGCACGTAACAAGCGTAAATTAACACGTGTTGCTGTACATTCCTAGGAGAGCGCACGAAAATAGAGGAATCACTTTTATTTATATATCATACAAACCATTGTATGAGGATAAGTTATACCCCAAAATTTGGTGTAACAAGACGTACTATACACATAATTGTTTATGCAATATACAAATGATAAGACTTATAGACTGGGGCTGCAGAAGTCATAGTTTGGATTTATACGCTAGTGCATGCATGCTCCTATTTTTCAGTTGCACCCTCTTTGTGTGGGTGGCATGCTTAATGCACCCCTGCCTGAATGTGTGTGTGTCTGTGTGTCTGTGTGTGTGTGTGTGCGTGTGTGTGTGTGTGTGTGTGTGTGTGTGCGTGTGTGCGTGTGTGTGTGTGTGTGTGTGTGTGTGTGTGTGTGTATGTGTGTGTTTTAATAGTAAAGGCCATTGGGTGAAGGTTTAATTTTTTGGCTGTTAGTTTACAGAGGTTTCTTATTGTTCACAAGGCTGAGTGTGTACACAAGAGACCTATACAGTAGATGCACACAAACACACACTCACATACACACATACATGCAAGCACAACACTGAAGAGCCATATGCTTCAAGCCATAAAAATAAAAAGCTCCACTAAGGTCTCTACTGTGAGTACTGGTAAATTATTATTCTGCCTCATCCTACCTCCCTCCCCACTCATTTTAGTATTCATTTTCTTCTTCCTCCTCCACTCTATAACCTCCCTCACATCTCATGTACGTATGAGCTCCAGACTGAGGTAACACTGTATATATTGTAATTAGGAGAAGGAGAAGAAGTATCCAGAGATTGAGATTTTGTAAAATTATGACAGGGTAAGCAAGATTTAGAGCATAAAGGGGCTGGTCGTAAAGAAAGATGGGCAGAAAGACAGAAACGGAGCAACTCGGAGAGGCTCAAAGAGAAAGACACTATAAAAGAGATAAAGACATAGTGAAAAGGGTGATGACAGCTAATTAGATAGATGTGAGAGACAAAAGTCAAGGTGAGCGTTTCTCTTTATATGCCACTACTACTATCAGGTTACTTCAGTCTATTAACCTGAGACACAGAGGGGGCGAATTGTGCGAAATTTAGTTCTTGTATGCACTGGGGATCTGAGTGTGAATGAGAGAAAAAGGTAAAGGTCAAAATCAGACTTTCTCCTCTGACACTTCCTCAACACTTGAAATCAGGTCCAATGATCTCATTGCTCTCTAATGTGTTACTTATCTCTCCACATAATTTGCACATATGTAACAATAAATAAAAAATACTATTTTAATTGTAAACAGCAATAAATCAATAAATGATCAACAACAACAATCAGCAAGACAATCTGCCAAACTGCTCCTCATACTTTGAATGTCTCTGTGAAGGACAGACTTGAGAGAATGAGTTGTATGAGAGATGACAAACCTGGGAGAAATTACGATGATTTTTAGGGAGGAAGCTCATAAAGTGGCTCAGCAAAACACAACAGCAGCCGTGATGACCAGACGCCCCTTGACCTTCCATCGGGCTCCAGACAGAGGATGTCCAAAACCCTGAAGGACCATGAGATTCCTAAAAACATGAATGAGGACAGCTTCTGGTGTCTAATGGAAAATCAGACCTTCCAGTCTCACCTGATTGTGGATGCCTTTAAGGCTGAACTCATTTCCAGATACTGGGGAAGTCAAGGGACATCAATCAAAAAGAAGGTTCCAGATAACATTGGTAAAGACAACCCCAGTTATATTTACTGGGGCTGCTTGAGTTCACCGCAACCCATATCTAGGACTCTGATAACCACTTTTTTGGGGGCCTTTGGGGCCATTTAATGGGCTGATATCATTCAAAACGGGTGCCTCGCCTGAGGGCAGAAGCCAACATGGAGCCTACAAGAAGACAATTTACAAAGACTGGTGTAGTAAAAATACATTTGAGACCAAGAAAGACCAGAAGATTCACAAACACATCGATGAGGTCAATTTCTGTTTTATAACAAAATATGAGGAAAACCACCTGAGGGCAGAAGCCCTTGAGGTACTAAAGCTCATCTTCATCTTTGTTTTGGGAGTTGAGGAAAGTCTATTACCAAGAAAGACATCTTCTGGTGTATAATGGAGGAGGACTACATACAGTATGTGTCACAGTGTGGTGAAGGTGAGGACCCAAATGCAGTTCACTGGACGACGATGTTAACAAAAAAAACGAGCTTTATTGAAAAACCGAACCTGGCAAAGTACAAAAATATAAAGTAACAAAACACAAACCAATCAGGGGACAAGCTGAACACGAGCAGGACACAAGCAGGACACGACGTAACATGAATGACAATCCCACAAAAACACACTGGGCTGACGGAAAGGCAGACCGATCAGCAAGGTTGAGGAAATCCCTGAGTACCTCAGGCAGAAGACTCCTCAACCAAGCCTCCTTAGCTACCTGGTTACTCTCGAAGAAGGGCCTGCTGGTCCCTTCCACAGGCGGCCTCTTTCCATTCCTGTGAAATACACATTAACTTGACATAAAGACAAAGATAATCCTCGTCATCAAGCACTGCTGGGTCCATGTTTGGTGGGATTGTACTGTCACGGTGTGGTGAAGGTGAGGACTCTAATGCAGTTCACTGGACGACGATGTTAACAAAAAAACGAGCATTATTGAAAACAAAGCCGAAGCTGACAAAGTACAAAAATATAATAATCACTAATATAATAATAATAATAATAATAAATTGTATTTATAAAGCACCTTTCAAAGCTAAAAGCAATCTCAAGGCGCTAAAAAAGTAACAAACAAACACAAACCGAGCTGGACACGAGGAGGACACGAGCAGGACACGAGCAGGACACGACGTAACATGAATGACAATCCCACAAAACACACAGACAGGGCTAAATACACAGACACCAAACGAGGGAACAAGACATAGCTGGGGAGAAAGGCAGAAACACAAGGGTAGAGTAAATGGACACAGGAAGAACACATTAACAATCAGAAGGGGAGGGTAAAGACACAAACAGGAAGTACCACTAGACATATAACAAGGGGGAGTGAACACTTCAACATAAAACAGGACACCAAAGAACAAGCAGATTGTTACAGTATGTGGTCACTTGAGGCAGGAAGCCCATATAGTGGCAGACTGGATAGACAGTCAATATACATGTATATCTGAGACAAACCAGAATCATTGGGGATTTTTATATTTACTCAGAAAAACATCACCCAAACCCGACCTGACACATGACTTGTGGTCAAGTTGCTGAATACATGGCTGCTTTAATGCATTGCAAGGTAAAACTGCATCAAGAAATTGACACATTTGCCTTGAATCACTTATATGCAGGTAAAAAAAGAGGAAAGAAAGAGACAGAAAAACATTAAAAAAAAATATATATAATAATAATAATAATAATAATAATGTTATATGTAAGGTAAGATAATATCAAGAGTATGAGATTGTGTTTTGCCATCAACTCTTTTGAGGCATATTGCAGTTCAGAAAATATTTGCCCCATGTGCTGGATTTATCTTGTGGTAACTATGTCATTTTCTTGGGCTTAACCTTAGTGTCAGTTAGAAGATTAATTGGTCCTTAGGTTCTTGTTCAACCAAGGGCGGGCTCACACCTAAAAGTCCGCTTCCTGAAATTTTACAACTGGTCCGGTTTGCGTTACCAAAGGCAACACTCAAACTATCCAGAAGTTGTAAACAAAAGTCATGTGGTAGAAATGTCGTTCCGTTATTAGTCATACAATTGGCTCCTCGCAGCTTGTCATATGCTTTCCTACTCTGTGCCACAGAGTGTGTGAATGAAGCAAAGTTCTTCAATTTTAATAATTTAGCAGCTTGCCAGTTAGCTTGCTAATTCTACAGTGGTTTAATGCTACACTGGTTACAGAAAATGAGCCAAACAGCCAGCTGGGTCTAAACAATGGTCCTTCCCCTCAATCTAGGAAACTCTACAGAGCTGCGCGCTTTTTGCTGTCTTACCGGCAAACTAATCTCCTCGCAACGGACAGTGAAGCTTAGGGACTGTGGGATGCGCTAGCTATCTAATTATTGTCTTATTTGTGGTCTGATAAACAGTAAATTCATCAAATTCAGTGGTAACAAACACACAAATAGGCTATTAGTTCACCAGTCACCAAAACAGGAATGGAAAACGTTTTTTAGCCTATGAAATGAAATGGTATGCTTCCTGTCTTTGAATTGCGGTCAAATCAGAAATGAACCAGTCCAGAGTTCACTGGAAGCGGTCCGGAAGCACCCTTTCGAGGCGGACCAGAGATCCACACCAGAGTTCGACCAATCAAAACAATCCACACATAGGGGGTAAACGCTCCAGCTATTGGTTCTACCGGACTAAACAAGGTTGGTGTTAGCGCGTCCTAAGACGTTTCCTTAGTGGATTTTAAGATGTTTTTATACAGAATTAGCTATTACTTTTTTTATTAAATGCATCTCAGTGAATAATTCTTATGAGAAACGAAAATAAAAACAGATAATAAATGTCCTTTTATATTCAATGAAAGAAGAACACATGAAGAATGAGAGGTTTATTTAAATACTATAGCAGTGAAACTGTAAGACACTGACTAATTCCTTTGACATTGCTTACTTTCTCTCTGTCTGCCACTGATGAACACAGTGGGAAAGACGTTAATCCATGTCTTACTTGGAGTGCAAAAACGGGCACCTCAACATGGTGTTGTCCCAACAACAGAATGTGCTGCAACATGTAAACAATTGAGTAGAATGGACTGAGGTTGTTGATATTTATTCAATGGCTCCCACATTTCTAAATCCACAAGTCAAAAATATGTTTCTATTATCAGATTTTCCATCAAATCATACTTTCTAAACATAGAGAGAAAACATATGCACTCAAGACAAAGTTTCAGATATTAAGTATGCCTGCTCTGAGTGGTTGTACTTTGTCGTTGATCGTAGATGGATATCATATAATATTAATGGCAGATTTCCCGGTGACTTTGTTGCTTGTTCCTGCTGAGTGCTCTTCCCAAGGTAAAAAGGAGCACAGCTACAGCATAACAAAGAAAAAAACATAAAAAGAAAAAATCTAACATCATACATTAACTGAGACCTGTATGACCAAAATGACAACTACAAGAAGAAACCACTGACCCACTATGTTTTGTATTATGAATTTAAAACATGAACAATACTGCCGCTTTAACGTGTCAAAGGATTTCCTAACTATTTAATTCAGTAGCTACTGTATTGCTCTTAAAGAAAAAGTCCTTTGAATTATAGCTTCCATCTTGTGCCTTTGTAGTTTAGCATTTTGGAGCTGTACATATGTTTATTAATACTGACTGCTACATTTACTATGAAATAGATAGCACTATGATATTCAAATAGTCCCCCTTAATATGTATACAATCTGATAAATGGCATGACATTGAGCTGCAGACTGATGCTTACAAAAATGGGAAGATTCTACACTTACTATACTGTGTACATGCTTTTTATGTGACTACATAAAACTCAAACTGACACACTGTATAACAAAAAAGTTTAATCCTAAAGGCTGACCTTCTGTTTCCCTTAAAACTGCATTAATAGATGTTTTGGCCACCTGGAGGTAGCAGAAACAATATGTAAACATACATCACTGAAGTTGATATGCCAATGTTGTTTGTTGCCCTGTTTGACCTATTTTCTGTGATATTACTTGTTCTGAGATATTTTCAAGATAAACACTTTGGTGGGTACAATATTATCATTACCAATAGAACAGAACAATAAAAGTAGGAAAATAAAAAGTTGTAATTAAACCTGTAAACGTCCATTTCTCTAGTCATCTCGTCTGGCTTCATATCCCTTCCAGCTGTCATATAAACCAACACGTGCAAGAAATACTTCTAATTTGAAAATAGCCCTAGGAACTTGGTAATAAAAGTACGCGACTGTTTCATGTTTTCCTGTTGGTCCAATGGTCCTGGAAATTATTCAGCACATCGAGAACTATTTTATATAGGACGTGACAACCTTGCGGTGCACTCGACTGTCAACAAAATGTAATCAGGTTTAGAAAATTAGATTATGGGCTGCACTTTACATATCTGATTTGATTATTTCTACTGAAGTGCTGGATGCGGTGACAGCCGATAATTCACTTAATGGCAGCCCCACTTCAAAAATATGCCTAGAAATACAGCCTATAGAGCGTATGTTAATTAATCTTATGCCAGGACAACCATTATTAAATAACCTATTACGTTTGTACCAGTCTGCTGCATCAGAACATCACAATGCTGATACATTAATAAAAACAGGACAAAATAAGGATATTGCACAGTGTTTTGCAAAGAGGTCAGCACCAGGTGTGAAATACCAGCGGCCTCACATTTAAATTAGACAATGAATAATTTGAGAGGTGCAGTTTGTATTTTTTCATCAGATAGAGTGGAATTCATTTGTCTTTCTTTCTTCTTATACTTACCTGAATTGTTTTATGTTATACTACTTCATACTTTAACTCCATACAAATTCAGAAGTAAATATTGCACTATACACAGTATTAGTTACACTCAGAGGGGCAATTTATCTGTTGACTGCATTTCCGTGTGGATTCTACTGGATCCATTGGATTCCAGCCGCCTGTCAGCCAAATTGGACCGCCACCACTACAGCTAGCCGTCAAGCTAGATGGCGTCAGTTGTGACCACTGGCTGCAGCCGATTCTCTGCTCCTCCTTCTCTACCAAGCGGGAGCTGTAGCCTCCGGATCATAAACCGGATCATGAAACTGCTGAGTATACTATTTCCACACCTTTTTGCATCATGCAGACTGTCAAACTCTTCATATGGATCGTTCTACTCTTCACTGTCATGAGTGCCTCCCTGCCGCTGAAATACTCCGCAACGGAACTACTGCGTCTCAGATCAAACTTCAAGACCCCCACAGCTCTGCTTGCCCACCGTGACATTCTCCTCAAACGACCAAGATATGTCCATCGTGGATCTGGTCGAAACTCGGTGGACACACAACACAACAATAAAACAAACATTCGCTGCTTCTGGTCCACCGTAAGGACATCAAAGTCACTACTGTCACTGTCCCCCATCACTCTTCCTTTGAATTTCTAGCTGTTAAACTCTCAGGCCCCAAACCCAACATTATTGTCACCATCTACAGACCACCCAAACCCCCTGCTGTTTTTCTTACTGAATTTTCCTCATTATTAACATCTCTATGAACAATGTCCCCCACTGTTATTCTCACTGGAGACTTTAACATCCACATTGACGACCCATCCAGTGTTTTTGCCAATGACTTCATCTCACTCCTCGACTGTCTTAGTATCACACAACATGTTAACTTTCCTACCCATAATAAAGGCCACATACTGGACTTGATCTGCTCCACTGGCATTACTCCTTGTAAGAAAAGATGGGGAAAGAAAGACGCCACAGGAAACTTTGTGTCTTGGCTCATTCTGAGGAAGCCCGTATACATCTATGATCAAAAGCTAAAGAACAACGGATCATCTCCTTCAGATATATCAAGCACATCGACCCCACAGATCTCACCACCCTGTTCAACTCCTACCCCATCCCTCTCCCATCCTCTTACCCTGCTGACTTGGTGAGTCACTACAATGACTGTATGTCCTCCTCGCTTGACGCCCTGGCCCCCGTCAAAACCCACACAGTCTCCTTACACCACTCCTTGGTTCACCTCCGACCTTCGACGGCTCAAAATAACTGGTCATCGACTTGAATGGCTGTGTAAAAAGACCGGACTATCAGTACACACCTAAATCTATGCTGATCACATACATCACCAAAAGAGCACCCTCTCCATTGCCAAATCTACCTACTACTCCAACCTCATCAGCACTGGCACCAGTAACACGAGAGCCCTCTTCTCAACAGTCAGCCACTTACTTCAGCCCTCAAGAACCCTCCCTCCTAATATCTCCCCGAAACGCGGTACTGACTTTCTGCAATTTTTCAATTCCAAAGTAAGCAGCATCCACCTACAGCTGGCCACATCAGGCGCCCCCTCAACGGACCCACTCTGGATGGCCACCACTCTCCAACTTCAGTCCAGCATCAGAGGCTAACCATCTTGAAGCTCATCTGTAAAGCCAAATGCACCACCTGCCATCTTGATCCCATCCCCACTACCCTCGTTAAAGCCTGTCTGCCGTCCATTTTCCCCATGATCACAAACATTATTAACTCCTCCCTCATTTCTGGAACTGTACCCCCCACCCTCAAAATGGCTGTAATCACACCCACCCTCAAAAACCCTAATGCTGACCCAGCTGACCTTAACCACTACAGGCCCATCTCCAACCTTCCCTTCACTTCAAAAACCCTTGAGAGGGTGGTTGCCGCTCAACTCCAGTCCCACCTCGACTCAAACAACCTCCATGAACCCTTCCAATCTGGTTTCCGCCTGATGCACAGTACCGAAACAGCTTTGGTTAAAATCACCAATGACCTCCTCCGTGCAGCTGACTCTGGACTGCTCACCATCCTCATCCTCCTTGACCTCACCACTGCCTTCAACAGAATCTCCCACCCACAACTCCTGGAACACTGGTGTTTCACTCTCCTGGTTCTCTTCCTACCTCACCAACAGACAACAGTTTGTCCAGCTGGGGAACCACAGGTCAGGGTGTTCTCCGGTTTCACTGGGTGTCCCCCAGGGGTCAGTATTGGGTCCACTCCTATTCATCCTCCCCCTGGGCACAATCCTCCGTCACCATGGCATCCACTTTTACTGCTATGCTGACGAATCGCAAGTCTCAACCAAACCAACAAATTTTAATTCTGGCTATTTCATTTCTGCTATTTTATCTACTATTTCATACTATTTTAATTCTGCTATTTAATTTCTGCTATTTCCTTTACATCGTCACTGTGATTATTGTAGTGTAAATGCTCTTATTCTGTTCTTGTACTAATTGTTATGTTTCTGCTGTGAAGCACTTTGGGCTGCAATTCTTGTATGAAAGGTGCTATACTGCTTATTATTATTATTATTATTATTATTATTATTATTATTATTATTATTATTATTATTACTCACTCTAAAACAAAATCAACTTGCTATCACAGATCCTCCTTTCACTCCGTCACTCCACACTCTGTCCTGCCTGTTTTATCTATGTCGGTTTGACTAATTTGTTTTACGGTTTTTTAACTGTTTGATTGTGTTTCTTTTAAATGCACTGTAAGGCGACCTTGGGTGTCCTGAAAGGCGCCTCTAAATAAAATGTATTATCTCCAGTACTTTTACTTTACTTTATCTGTATTGTATATACAGCTTGATGTTATATAGTCGTTCAACATATGTTCTCCTGTTACCACAGAATGTAGAAGCTCCCATGAACTTTGCTAAAAACATTTTTTATTTTTGTCTTTTCAACTTTTTTCGTCTTCTATTTTCTATTTTACTGGAGCACCCTTGGCATTTGATAGTGATACACTCATCTACACCAGAGAAGGAAGCGTGGTTATTGGAAGTGCATCGTACTTTGAGACGATAATCGCCTACAGCATCTTCCAACCATCCCGTCTGCTCCTGCTTAATATCCAATGTCAGGAAAATAAAACCTAGGCTACAGCACAGGTGAGACGATAGGTGGCAGACACTGTGTTTACATCAATGATGCTTGGTACTCAAACGTCAGAGTTGATTGACAATGTTTCACTAATGTAAATGTTTTTAATGTTAGAGATTCCAGCAATTTTGTCTGCCTAGATAATTCACCATTGTTTTTGTATGTTGACATACCTCCTGTTGCAAATTTAAAAAATACACTTGCACTACTTTTACTTTTTTGTTCTGTTCTGTTCTGCGTGTGGAGCATTATGGACTAAGCTATAACATAATTTTGTTGTGCAAACCTGTGTTGCTATGTTGACAATGCCGATTCAAGTTAACTGCGCATATACAGTATATCTCAAAAGTGAGTACACCCTTTAGATTTTTGCAAATATTCTGTTATATCCTTTCAGGGGATAACATTATCCTACTGAAACTTTGATATAACTTAAAGTAGTCAGTGTGCTGCTTGAATAACAGTATAGATTTATTGTCCTTTGAAAATTACTCAGTACACAGCTGTTAATGTCTAAACAGCTGGCAACAAAAGTGAGTACACCCCATAGTGAACATGTCTAAATTGTGCCCAAAGTGTCAATATTTTGTGTGACCACCATTGTTATCTAGCACTGCTTTAACCCTCCTGGGCATGGAATTCACCAGAGCTGCACAGGTTGCTTCTGGAATCTTCTTCCACTCCTCCACGACGACATCACGGAGCGCACGGATGTTGGACACCTTGCACTCCTCCACCTTCCTCTTGAGGATGCCCCACATGTGCTCAATTGGGTTTAGGTCTGGAGACATACTTGGCCAGTCCATCACCTTAACCTTCAGCTTCTTCAGCAAGGCCGTTGTCATCTTGGAGGTGTGTTTAGGGTCGTTATCATGTTGGAAAACTGCCCTACGGCCCAGTTTCCGAAGAGAGGGGATCATGCTCTGCTGCAGGATGTCACAGTATATATTGGAATTCATGTGTCCCTCAATGAAATGCAGCTCCCCAGTGCCGGCAGCACTCATGCAGCCCCAGACCATGATGCTGCCACCACCATGCTTGACTGTAGGCAAAACACATTTGTCTTGGTACTCCTCACTAGGGTGCCGCCACACACGCCGGACACCATCTGACCCAAACAGGTTTATTTTGGTCTCATCAGACCACAGGACATGGTTCCAGTAACTCATGTTCTTGGATTCATTGTCTTCAGCAAACTGTTTGCGGGCTTTCTTATGCATCGGTTTCAGAAGGGGCTTCTGTCTGGGGCGACGGCCATACAAACCGATTTGATGCAGTGTGCGGCGTATGGTCTGGGCACTGACAGGCTGACATCCCACTTCTGCAACCTCTGCAGCAATGCTGGAAGCACTCGCACGTCTATTTTTGGAAACCAACCTCTGGATATGACGCTGAGCACGTGGACTCAACTTCTTTTGTCGACCCTGGCGAGGCCTGTTCCGAGTGGAACCTGTCCTGGAAAACCGCTGTATGATCTTAGCCACTGTGCTGCAACTCATTTTCATGGTGTTGGCAATCTTCTTATAGCCAAGGCCATCTTTGTGAAGCGCAATAATCCTTTTTTTCAGCCGCTCAGAGAGTTCCTTGCCATGAGGTGCCATGTTGTCCAGCATTCAGAGAGAATTGTGCCCAAAACACCAAATTTAACAGCCCTGCTTATCATTTACACCTGAATCCTTGTAACACTAACGAGTCACATGACACCAGGGCGGGAAAACAACATCATTGGGCACAATTAGGACATGTTCACTATGGGGTGTACTCACTTTTGTTGCCAGCTGTTTAGACATTAACAGCTGTGTACTGAGTAATTTTCAAAGGACAATAAATCTATACTGTTATTCAAGCAGCACACTGACTACTTTAAGTTATATCAAAGTTTCAGTAGGATAATGTTATCCCCTGAAAGGATATAACAGAATATTTGCAAAAATCTAAAGGGTGTACTCACTTTTGAGATATACTGTACCTACAAATAAACTAATGCACACATGAAAAACTAATAATAAAAAGATGCAACATTCACACAAAAATCCTACATGCCAATTTAAAACACATGATGAACGGATTAATCAACAGGTTTTGACTTCAATTCAGTGTAAACCAACAGCTACGTCTCTTATGCTGCACATGAATATGCTCGACAAACGTTGGATCCATTTACAGTAATAGATGTAATACCAGTTTATATTTATCTGCATTCCCATCTCTTCATCTTTTTATCAACAAACAGACTAATGGGTAAAATGGCCGCCTTGACAAAAATGTATTATGACAAAGAGATAACGTGTCTGTAGAAAAACATGCTATAGCTGGCAAACCAATCTTAACTAACACACAGCCTCCATCAGCAGATTTAATTTACACATTTTCTATAATTATGAGCACACAAAGACTTATATGTGTTACAGCCAAAAGCTCCAGAACAAGTAGATGGACCTTGAGTTGAGATTGTTTTTGAAAAAAACTGCTGTTCCCTGTGTCAATAATGGACTGTTACATTCAACTTTTAAGTCATGTGACGCCCCTTCTACTTGATGGCTTTGCTGTTGCTTTGTGTTTTCTGCTGCACACCTGATTAGAAAGTAATCAGTGGCATGGGACACACCTGGGCCGAGTGTGCCCCATGAACAAAATCCCCTGCAGTAGCAGCCCATTACTGTCAGAGCTCCTCTCACCCTATACCAGAGGTCGGCAACCTTTACTATCAAAAAAGCCATTTTGCCCCCTCTTCCACCAAATAAGATTTGTCTGGAGCCGCAAAACACATTTGATAACGCAGCTTATAAGTTTGATATATAGTTATACTGTAGTTGCTGCATTTATGAAATTGCAGAATGACAATAAAGGAAACTGTTGAGATCGTGTTGCTATTTTCACCTGTTTAAACAAAGGATAACACCAAATTCTTTAAAAGAGAAGGACAAAATACAGTGACATGTTTAGGCCTACTTTTAAATAAATTAAACACAGAACTATGCAGGTATATTTGAGTCATCCCCATATTTGTTGAATCAAATACAAATAAGATGAATATAATATAAAAATGCACAAAACAATAAAAAATACAAATGAAATTAATAAAAAAAGTAGCCCACTTTGAAAGAAAAAAAATGTATAGCTGCAGCCTAATAGCTTAAAAAGAGTAAACATAAAAAATAGGCCAGTTTGTATTTAATTATGTCCGTTTCAGTGCGTTTTCATCCACATGGAGGTTGTGTTAATTTCTTTGGCTTTTAAACAATTCACACGAATGTTTGTTCTTGAAATGTCTTTCAACATTGTTCATTTCTCGCCACATATCAAGCACACAGGTAAGCCAGCATTGTTGGCAGTGAAAGCAAATGTATCTGTCTACGCAGAATTAAACTCTCTATTTCCCTCCAAGACTTTTCTTTTTTTGGTTTTATCCATGGTTAGCATACCGAGTTAAACCAGGGTCTGAAAATCAAAATGTGCCACCTGCAGGGAAAGACGCCCGTCGACCCAGGAGAATGTGACGGATATTTTAGTGGACGAAATATAAAATAAAAATAGCATATATCACCTCAAACTCCAAGATAAGAGGTGTTCCATTTGAAAGATTGTCCACTGTGCAACACTGAATACAGAAAAATAAATATTTAGTTCTATTTTTTTGTTTTTTTTGTCAAAGCTAAAGGGAGCCACTGCAGAGGGGTTAAAGAGCTGCATGTGGCTCCTGAGCCGCAGGTTGCAGACCCCTGCCCTATAACTAAAGCTAGGGTGGGTAATGTATTTTAGACATTCTTTTGTTAAATTTGTTGAAAATTGATGTTATATGTGGCTGTTGCAGGACTGTAATAAGGCCGTCCTTATTTTGTCATTCGGCCAGAATTAAATGATTGGACGGTCTACCAGCCTGTCTACCAGCCTGCCTACCAGCCTGACAACCAGCCTGCCTACCAGCCTGTCTACCAGCCTGTCTACCAGCCTGCCTACCAGCGTGCACTCTGCCCTTTGCACTCATTGCGTGTCACTGGAGTATTCCACAAGCTGCTAGCTTGACAGCTAAGAGTACTAACAATAGCCATGTTCATTGTTTACGTTATGGTAATTTTAGGGGAGTGATTTTGGAGGGAGTCCTGAAGGGAATGGCTGTCAGTGTTGCCAACTTGGTGACTTTCTCGCTAGATTTAGCAACGTTTGTACCTGGACCTGCAAATGAGTTGCCAACATTGGGCTGGGTTTTTTGGTTGGATAATTGTAAAAATTTAGTTTACCTTCGCTTGCTTCTCCAATTTTACCTACCCAAGATTTTAGTGTATCTGTGTGCCTCCTGTTATTTGCCACTCTAAGAGCTGGACTGGGACATATCGGGGCTCGTTCAATTATTATTCTTTTTTGGCCTTTGTATGGTTCACTTGGTGTAGTACACTTTTCTCAGGACCTTAGCACACAGAGTTGGTAGGGTATGAATAAAATGTGTAAACGTGACCTCTGTAGGTGGAGTTTGTCATTTGTGAATGAAGTGTGTAATCAGTTAATTTATGGATGAAAGACCTAGAGGTGCTCACGATCATTGAAAGTTGGAAACATCAATTTCAAATATGCAGAACATGACCGTTGAAAGCTCCAGAAGATGAGATTACTTGGATGTTGTGAACTCACACGGTCCAAAATGACCTTGCACAAATGAATATTTTATAAATACTTAGATATTTTTCATCTGTGGGCTGTTCAGGGCTATACTCAGATATATACTTTCCAGACTGACATGCTTATTCCCTGCCTGGCTTGATCCAGATAGAAGTTAAGCCTACCTGAGTTCAAGGCATGAATAAACCAGCCTCTTGCTCCATCAATGATTGAATGATTTAAGAATGAAACATTTGTGATTTTGCCCTTGCTGCCTCACACAACTATCTCAGCCATGACTAGGCAGTGCACGCTGAGATTGAGAGCCAGTCCGGTGCATGCGAACAGGAGAGCGGGCATCGTCTTGTGGTATAATTGGGACCAGACACCATTTTACTGACTGTTCCCATATCTGCTCAGTCAATGGCTTCTAAAAAGCTTGCTTGGTAATGTCCCAATGGCCCACTGCATCCCCTGCCTCCTTGCTTTTCTCTTTATGTTCAGTCACCCCCATTTCTCAGAGATGTATGACATGTACCAGCAAGCGGAAAGCAGTGATCAAGCTCCCCAATGAATCACAAAGAGGGCAGACAGAAAGCAGAGGGCATTAGCTTTTATCCTCCTGCTCCGTCTCATTTAGACAGTAGAGGAAAATGTACTGTACCTAAGGCAATGGTATGACACAATGAGAATGCATGCTCACATGAACCCACCTATATATATACACACACACACACACACACACACACACACACACACACACACCCTGAGACCCTCACATACCGGACGGCCTCAGGAGGGAAGTGAACGATCACCAGACAATGCCTGGTTAACCCTGATCCCTCTGTGCTTACCTGGTGTGCTTTGTGCGTGTGTGTGTGTGCAGGTTTTGTTCTGTAAGATTGCCTCTGTAGCCTTGTGAGCTTAGCGTGTGTGTGTGTGTGTGTGTGTGTGTGTGTGTGTGTGTGTGTGTGTGTGTGTGTGTGTACAAGCATGTGTGGGCGTGTTGTTTTGCTGAAAACTGTGAGACCTGAGATTTCTCTTCTGAGATGTTTTTATTAGCTTATAATAAATCAGTGTGTGTGTGTGTATGTATACATGAGTGCACCAGTTTCAGTATGTGTATGCATGTGCAATGTGTTTTTGTGTTGCATAAAGTTTTATTCACACATTCTCTCCATACCTTGTTAATTTAATAATTTAATAATTTAATAATAATTTACTTGATACCTTTTTAAGTAGCAAATTTCACTCCATTTTTAATCTTAACACATGTAATGTTTTTGATTGAGATCTTTCTCCCCGCAAAATATGTAGCACTTCTAAAATTAAGGTGATACACAAAAAAAGCTTTACAAGGCAGTGAAGATGGGCTTTATTATCTGCATCTTCGTTCCTACCCTCACCTATGGTCATGAAGGCTGGGTCATGACCGAAAGAACGAGATCACGGGTACAAGCGGCCAAAATGGGTTTTCTCAGACGGGTGGCTGGCGTCTCCCTTGGAGATAGGGTGAGAAGTTCAGCCATCCGTGAGAGACACACCTTAATTTTCAATTATGGAAACGACCTTGGAGAGGTCTGTGCTCTACGAGTTCCCTTCTACTTGTTTATGTAATAATAGATCATTTAAACATATATAAAACTGATAGATAATGGGAAAGTATTATTCATTTATTGAAGGTGTTGTCCCCACAGCAAAACGTTAACTTCCGCCATCAGGCAGGGAGACTGCAGGCATTTTCCAGTTGTCCCCAAAACAAACACGATGTCCTGATCACAGCAGCCTGCAGAGGACGTTTGTCTCAGTGGACACGGTTCAGAAAGGTCCACTCGCTCAGTTCTTGTAGGTGAGGAAGTCAGACTTGTTAAATGGGAAAATCCCAGTGGGAGGTGTGATATATTGAATCTGTATGTATGATAACAAACTGTATATTTAGGAAATTTTGTGTTCAAAATTGTTGCAGGATTAGTAAAGAGTAACCAAACAATTGTTTTTCAAAAAGCTTTGTGAACAGATTATGACAGAGAAATTGTTATTTCTAGCGTTGGTGATGAACCACTTCAGCTGTCTTGAACAGAAGAGGTTAAACTCTTTTTCAGCCTGCCTCCTCCTCTGTTAACCCCCGTCTTTTTTAAACGGAAGAGAGAATAGCTGAGTGGAGATATCTTTCCTTAACAATTTCACATCTTTACATACATTTTTAAAGGGTGAGTTAGTTAGACCTGTGTCTGCATGGCTAATGGGAAATGACACATAGGGACATATAGAATATATACTAAATGTACCAGTCTTCCTGCCGATGGGCTCATTGTGCTATAATATCAAAAGTAATTTGACAATTACGCTGATGTAATGATTTTACAGGCACCTACATATATTTTACTTTTCTATTGAAAGAATAGCCCCAAACAACACAGTCTATTTAAGATTTTATAACAACCTATCATGTATCCCTTTCCGTTTTTTTCACTTCCCTTACTTGTTCCTTTCAGCATCCACACCTAATTAGCTTCCAAACAGCACATTTTAGTGCAGTGACGACAATAGGACTTTCCAGACAATATGCCAACTAACAAAAGCCATATTTTACTTCAAATTACACTGGATTTTATATTATTCTGTATATCCTAATGCTATCTTCAGAATTATGATTAGAGGAATGTGTCTTTTCCTCACATTAGCTTTGATTTGATAATTTCCTTTATGTCCTTCTTTACTTACGCAAAATATGAACCTTGGTGATCTCGCTTCCTAAATGTCACAGCAGCACTGCGCAGCCTCAGAGTCTGAGGCTAGAGCGCATCATCGGCCAGCAGGCAGGCAGACAGACAGACAGATAGCTAAGCATGAGAGACAGACAGGTAATTAGGCTGGCAGGTGGACAAACAGGCAGTCAAGAAAGAAGACAGGCCTCGTAGTCCAGAGGCGATGGATATGATATCCATGATTGTTCTTAAATCTCTGTTGAGCACAAAACGACATTCAGTCAGACGCACGTACACTGACGGACATGCACCCACCGAGACACATGGACAAAGTAGGTTTGTAGTGGCAGCTTGCTCCTGTCTGTCAGTCCAGTTAAACTGCAGTCAGGCTAGTGTCACCCTGAGAAACGATGAGCTCTGTCCCCCCTGTGTGCCTTTGACAACCTCAGACAGCTGACACACACTCACACACACACAAGTTGTGATCGGCAAAAGAGCAATGTGGTCACGAGAAGGAGAGAGGAAGTGGGGATTTAAATGTGTGACAACATCTGTATTTGAGTGTATGACAGAGAGAGAGAGCGAGAGAGAGAGAGAAAGGGAGGGAGGGAGGGAGAGAGAGAGAGAGAGATAACAGTTGGCTTGTCCCCTGCATCCTGCATCTGAGAGAAGTCCTTTCAGCCTGTCATTCACCGTCAGCTTGTATTAGACGCTGAGGGGAAACCCCTGGGAGAGAGAAACAGCAACGGAGAGACAGGCAGGAAAACTGCAGGAACGACCGAGGGGAGGGATGAAGATATAGACAGGGAGAGACAGGAGGATATAAGGGGGAGAAAGAAACCATGAGAGAAAGATCACGTAAAGAGAGAGGGAGGGGACGGAAACGGAGAGGCTGGGAAAAAGACAGGAAGAAAAAAGCAATGGGATGATGAGAAAATGGACGGAGAAATAAAAAAACAATACAGAAAAAGGAATAGAGACAAAAAGAAAGAATGAGACAAAGTATCAAGGAGAGAAAAGAAAGAGGAGGCAAAATTATCGGCTGTTATTGGAAATTTATATTAAAACTACAAAATGTTTAAAATAAATTAATGATGGTTATAAGAAATACTCACCCACGTTCGATCCTGCACATTTTAAAAGGTTGACTGTTTGCCGGTGGAAAAAAAATATTATATTCAGATGCTGCTTGCTTACGAAATTGTAAAACATATGGTACCAAAGTACTTAAGTAATTATTTCTCACTACAAAGTGACAGGAGTCCTTCCTTTTCAGTTCAAAAGCCTGATGGGTAAAAACACACAGTGTGCACTGCAAAGGTCTGAGGACAGAGGGTGTCGTGTGCTGTACAGGTTGTAAAGCCCCCTGAAGTAAACTTGTAATTTGTGGTATTGGGCAACATAAATACATTTGGTTGATTGATTGCTTTACAGTGCAGTAGTACAATGTAATAATCTGAAACTGAGCATATCACAGAGCATGTTTAAAGTTTCCTTGAATAAATGGTAAAAAAGAAGCATATTCTTTCTGCATATTAAATTTTCCATTTTAAGTTTGTCTGATGAAGAGCATGTTGAGATAGCCGGCTGCCTGCTACATTCTGTATGTTGATCGTATTTGTCTGCACTTGCTGTCGTTGTTGTTGTTGTTGTTGGTGTGTTAAGTGTTTTTATCCTCTGTGATGTTTAATGTATGTAATGACTGCACTGCAGTGTTACATGTGTTTTTTTAATCATCAAATAAATGGAATCAATGAATCACTCAATACAAAGCCAACTTGCTTTCATTGAATTAACAAGCGTAGCATCTATGTACACACTCCACTACAGTAGGTGGCGGTATGCACCTTTAAAGTTGGTTTGTGATCCACCAAAAAACACAGAGTAGAAGAAGTGCAGCACGCTGACTAAAGAGCCAAACATGTCAGCACCAAGATGGACGTGTGACGGATTATGTCAAAGCATAATTCTTTTGAATATAAAAACCAAATTATGTTTGAAGTTTTTGATGAACTTTACTCGGAAAGATAAACATCATTTGAAGAATCAGAACTTTTTTTTGTTTTTGTTAACACAAGTGATGTTAGGTTAGAGATATGGAATCAATATTTAATCTCAAGTGTGCATAATACACTACAGGTTACCAATTTATTTTTAAAATACAAAAATTTTAAATTATTTTAAAATAATCCATACTGTGCATCAATAGAACAGACAAACATCAAGTTAAAGCAAGAGGCTTTAAACAGTGTTGCCTAAGTTACGGTGTGGTGTTGTAACTGTGTATTGAACGGTAAGAATTTAATCTTTAACTTTCTGTTGATTCATTGACTTTGATTGACTTTATCCAGCTTCTAATTTTGTTCTGTTAATGAGATAATTGGAAGGCTTTTCTATATGTTCACCTTCAGAGTAACTAAACTCTAAACCAGGAGTGTCAAACATGCGGGATGACTTTGCAAAGTGTAAAACTGAGTTGTTTTGATCATAAAGTAAAAGCCTTTGTAGATACACTGTGATCAGTAAGTTGTAACACACATGTGTAAATGATAAACTGATACTATTGTTGAAATTGCACCTTTTTACCTTAATACATTTCAGGTTGTTCATAATGTTTTGTAAAAAGATTAAGTTTGAACATTTTCAGAATGTACTTGTACTTTTGTGCACTAAACGAAGGGAAACATTTGGAGTTGTTGTTATTTATAGATTATTATGCTGTGATGTTACTGGTCCGGCCCACTTGAGATCAAATTGTGCTGTATGTGGCCCCTGAATTAAAATTAGTTTGACACTGAGGTTTAGAGCTCTAAACCATTCAAACTGAAACTGACCCTACAAATAGAAACAGTGCAAATAAGTGTGATATAATTTCTTTCACTTTTTGACTGATCTTACATTTCAGAAAAAGCAACCACTCTTGACACACATGAAGACATCTTTGGTGTGCAAATGCTGACTTTTGATGTCAAAGTCAATTTACTACTGTTAATGGAGAGTACTACGCAGCCTTTGAAAACAGTTGCATACTATTGATTGTGGATCTGCAGGAGAATTCTTAGGTCTGAGATAAAAACTCCAGTTACACACTTAATAATACATAATAATAATAATAAATAAACTCTGTTTCGGCTTTGATACTACAAATGTTCAACTGAAAGCCTGTTAAAAAATACAAGTGTGTAATTTGAAATACACAGGTGTCAAAGCTAATATAAGATGCTGTCATTATGGGAAGTGTAGGATAGAGCATTTTTGACCCAAGGGACAAGAAGTCGGGATATCTCGCCCACTGCTCCAATCCATTTGACCATTCTTTAAGTGTAATATTGATTCACTGGATTATCCTTTTTTATAAAAATACCTGTTATGTTTGTGCTTCCCTGTTGGTTTTGTTCCCAGTGGTGCTCATTTGGCACGCTTTCTGCATTGCTGCATCTCCCTGTGGTGTCTTTTACGGCTGCCACGATACCAAAGGTGTCTAATGTTTCCTGATATTTTTGGGTATTTTTTCAAACCATTATGCCTAAACCATGTCTGTTTTTTTCGCTCTCTTGCAGGTTTAATTAAATCCCTCTGCAAACTTTTACATTTTACATATGCTTCTGGAGGTATTTACACACCCTGGAGAGTATTCATCTCTTCTTGCTAGTTGCAAAGGAGTTTAGCCACTCAGTTTTCAGGCAGTCTTCTGCTTCAATGATGACGATAATGATGATAATGGTGATGATGATGTTGACTAGCGGAACACATCATGAGTGTTGACTGTGCTCAGTTTACATGGCTCCTCCTTCATTAGGACTGCTGCTGCTTTCTGTGGATCACCTGTAAAATGCTGAGAAGACAGTTTGTGTTCAGGTATGTGAGCAAGAGAGAAATGGAGAAAGAGAGAGAGGGGGGGGGGGTTATGTGTAAGATATACAAAGATTGACTTTTGATAGAAAGAATGCAGTATGTGAATGGGAGGGAGGGTAATTATTTATAGATAAATAGACAGATTTATCGATCGATCGATAGATCGATAGATCGATAGATAGATAGATAGATAGATAGGTAGGTAGATCAAAGCAATCCAAAGGGAGGGGGAAGCAGGGAAGGAGAGAGAGAGAGAGAGAGAGAGAGAGAGAGAGAGAGAGAGAGAGAGAGAGAGAGAGAGAGAGAGAGAGAGAGAGAGAGAGAGAGAGAGATAATAGATAAAGTGGTGGGGCGGGGAGGGGATGGTCGGCACACAGTGATTGGAAAATATCGAAGACGTGCACGCGCTAATCCGATGATGGGTCTCAGTTACCGGGGAGAGGGAGGGGTCTGTTAAAAAAAAGTAGGACCAGGGCGGGAGTATCTTGCGCTCGCGCGCCGCGTCCCTTCCTCCCGAGCCTTTTGTGTTTGAAACTCTCATATCTCACATATCAATAATTCAAGCGCGCGAGAGAGAGAGCAGACGGAGCTCCCCCCGCGCGCTATGAGTTCTGCTGCCTCGTCACTCGTCCAGGGCCCCTCCGCATCGCGCGCGACTCCCGCTTATTGTGTTTCCAAGTGACACCAAGCTGCACAGAAGTGAGAAAAGAAGAAAAGAACAGGTTAAACTGGCGGCTCGACCGGAGATGCAGGAGCAATAAACTGATTTTCGAAAAAAGGAGAGACGCCTAAAAATAAACCGTCTGGTTTCCCCTCCAAGAGACTCCGCGAGGGAGAAACTGTTTGCAGTGGGAAAATTAAATCCTAGAAAACGGACTGGCATCTAGTTCTTAAACACAACTCCTTAAGGTTCATCTGGGGAACACTGGGAAACTCTTCCGACTTTACTTTTTCCAAAAGGGATTAGACCCGCGGCTTCAGGTGTGAAGACAACGGGAGAAGTTCATCGTTCTGGTCCGGTATGTTGGCGTTTTGCCTGCTGAGTGCCGTGTGGCTCACGGCGAGCCCGGCCCGCGCTCAGAACGAGACGGAACCAATCATCCTGGAGGGGAAGTGCCTAGTGGTGTGTGACTCCAACCCGGCCGCGGACCCCACAGGCACGGCGCTCGGGATCTCGGTGCGCTCGGGCAGCGCCAAGGTGGCGTTCTCCGCAGTCCGGAACACCAACCATGAACCCTCCGAGATGAGTAATCGGACCATGGTCATCTACTTCGACCGGGTAGGAGAAATACATATATATTCTATTGTAAAATAACAATAGCAAAAAAACAAAAAAGTTTATGATTGTTTTCAGTCAGTTTACGTCAGTTTTATTGCAAAGGAATTCTAGCCTACCTGATGAAGGAAGGATGTAGATCAGCAAACATATGACGTTTAATTGGGTATGTGTGTGTGTGTGAGAGTGTGTGTCGCGCGGAGAGCCTGGTGTGGCAGTTGTCAAATAGCCTGAAAGGACAACTTGAGATGATTATGGATGGAAAGTAGCCTAAAATGTCACATATATTAAAAAAAAAAACACCAGTAACAAAATATAGGCCCCTTTTTCTACGCCATTGACCATTAAATGACCTCCGGAGGACTGTTTCATTTGCTCTTTTTATGCATTCTACTGCATTTTTTACAACAGAAAAAAACTAACTAAACCAAATATTTAGGGTCAAATGGTATATGCAATGAGGGCTGTACTTATTCTAGGGGCATGTTGTGTAAAAATATGAAAAGGTTCATTAAACCAGGAACTCAGGGTGGACACAGGTGCTAGATGTATGCGCAGCTGCATCTCGTGCACCTCTCGTAATGGTCTCGTGGACAGCAGCGGGCAACTCTATTCGAGATAACTAAAAGTGGAGCAGAAATGAATCTGTGTCGGTAACGATTATTTTTATAGGTAGGCTAATACATTCCCAAAGTGGTAGGAAAGTATAGGCTGGTAGACAAGCCTTTTAAATATTTCAACTTTTCTCAGCTGACAATATGGGATATGGAACTGACATCTCGCCAAATAATTTAATAACGGCAGGTCGCGAGGGCGAGGTCCTAGCCGCCTGCCGTTAAAGGTTAATTCTCTCTCAAACTGCCGTTCAATTGCACGCCATAGTTCGCCTCCTTCCATAAAACCAGACATTTGGCTGCAGAAATGCATAATTGAAAATTACATTTGAAAGATTGATTAAGTTCCCTTTCATTTCCCATAAAGTTTGGAAGTTCTCACAGGGGGGGGGGGGGGGGGGGGAATGGAAGCCTAGATAACACCAGATAGTTATTCCACCACATCAGTGAATCCTGTGTGGTCCAGGGCCAGAGGGGCCCTTTACGAGTCCACTATCAAAAAATAAGTGAGATATCAATTTCAATAGGCTATCCTAGAAAGTATTCCTAAAAGGAAATGCAATAACATGTGGGCTTAAAATGTTTAATTCTCTCATGATAAATTAAACAATTCAAAGCAGAATAAACTACAAAACCCTGAGAATAGATTTCGTCAGAAGGGTTTACTGTGCGTCTGTTTTGTGTTTGAAACATGAATTGAAGATTGAATGCTTTTAGATGCATGCTATACCTTCAGCGGTTGTTAATGTGTGTTTGTTAGGACGTCCTTGTAATAAATTATTTATGCATCCATGTGATTCCGCAGTGACTGAGTACAAATACCGTGAAAGACATAAACCGGATAAAACATCTTTATCAATGAATTGTCTTTCTTTCTTTCTTTCTTTCTTTCTTTCTTTCTTTCTTTCTTTCTTTCTTTCTTTCTTTCAGGTTCTAGTAAACTTTGGGAAGAATTTTGACGAAGAGAGAAGTAATTTCATCGCGCCGCGCAAAGGGATTTACAGTTTTAACTTCCACGTAGTGAAAGTCTACAACCGCCAAACTATACAGGTAGCGCATTTTGTGTGTTTGTCCTGTATATGTGTGTGTGTGTGCCCGTTTGTGCCCCCATGCTGTTTTTTCTTGCAAAAGTTGAATTTCAGCCGCACTGGAAGTCATTTTGTAGATGTTTGAGATGTCTTTCCGGGGAGACAACGGCGGAGGCGGCCGTTAACAGATGAAAGCTAGTCACCCGCTGGCCTGATCATAATTAATCAATGCATGCAGAGAGGACCGATCCAAATCAAGCGCGTGCAGCCGTCAGGAGCATGGGGTGCTGTGGTGAGCGCGAGGAGGGGTCGCAGCTCCGGCAGCGTTACTTTCAGCACCATGGACAGCGATGTTTCCTTCTCTCTGTGTTGGCAGCAGACTGATTTTTGATTATTTAGAAGATTCAAATATTAAGCACATTTTTAACAAAACAAACAGGGACAGGCATTTGAATGTTATCCCTCTTACACAAAGCACACTCACGTGGGTTTTATGTAGGAATGATAATAATGTTTTCCACTTATTTGTTTCTCACACATGCTGCCTGTAGTATGCCCCATCACATCTCTCATTTCATCCTATTAACAACTCGTGTTAACCATGCCTTAGCTGCACTCTCCAGATTATTTTGATGTGTCAAGCGATGAAGCACTAGAGCAGTCTTAAACCCATTTCCAGCATTTAACATGCACGTGATGGCGCTTTACAAGCCACACAGCGTTAATTACAATGTACCGCTTGCAAATTAAACTGTTGTGTAATTATGCTGTTGGCTCCCTGGGGCTTTGGCATTATGTTTTGCTACTTATACTTTATTATTGGAGTCTTGAATTAATTAGCATGGCAGCAGTAACAACAATAACAACAACAAGGAGGGAGGGAGATATGTGAGGGGGAAAAGCTATGTGAAGCTCGGCGCATACTCCCAGTCATCTTTGTGTGACTGAGCACAAGTAGACCGTGGATGGCAAACACTTGACTCATGGCACTGAGGTAATTAAGTCTGTCATACCATGCAGAACACAATGCCTGTCACATTATCATTAGTACTGTTATTTGTGCCAATGTTCTGTGTTCTCAGAATGAAACTACTGGATGAGACAGTGAAAGAAAGACTTAGGACTTGCAAGGAAAACAAAGAAACTGTCATTTTGATAATTTCCTAACCGACTGACTTTTACAACCAGAAACTTTAGACTGGAGTGCAGCATTCAAGTTTAAATCCTCTAAAGCCCGAAGCAATTTTAAATATAGTAATAAGATTTCAAAACATATTTATAAACTTTCAGTTTTCAGTAGGAAAAAAGCTGTGTTCTGACATGAAAACAGGTGTAGGTTATCCTCTCTCCTCCAAGTATCTGTATCTGGCCTGTGTGCCGCTCACCCTCAACCGCTTCCACTCATCGTCCCATCCATCCACCGCATCTGCTGTGTTGAAAACTCCCACTGTTTGATTTCCTTAGAGGCAGCTACTGTGGTGCATGCAAGATATGAGAGACAGCAGGGAAAGGAGAGAGCAGGGATGAAGGGGATGGGATAGACATGAAAGGGTTAGAGTAAATGTAAAACAGTGACCAAGGAGAAGAAAAGATGGAATAAGGGACAGGACGGGAGGTGAGATGGAGAAAAAAGAAAGTGAATAGAAAAGGAGAACTGAAAATGTGGGAGGATTGAAGGGAGCCATGAGGGAAAATGAGGGAGACGAGAGAAGAACAAAGGATGGACAGGAAGGAAAGAGAAGGTTCAGGCAGGGCGAAGAGAGAGAGATAGCAAAAAAGTCAGACATCATGGGTAAATATTGATCAGTGGATGCTGGGTTGATGTACAAAGGGAAGGAGAAACAGTTTGTTCCATCGCTCATCAGTCCTTTCCTGTGCACAGATCTATCTATCTGTGAGGGGTGATGTGGGTGTCAAAAAGCAGCTTTCTCACTTTGTTTTTTGCCGAGCAATTAAACACCAATATTGCAAATTAAATACAATATATTCTCTGATCCAAAGTGAACTCCATGACACTAGCCATAATGCCATGCATCAGCTATGTCTATACTCCCACTAATGGACGGCTTACTTACATTATTTTTTGAAAATCAATTACAATATACATATCAAACACTTCCTTTTGTTTCGGGGTTTTGTTTGGGTTAGCGGATTTTTACATTTCCTATATGCAACACTGCTCTTGATTTGAAATCAAAGTGAATCAAATTAATTATATATCCCTTAGTGAACATCATATACCTGCAGTCTGGAATAGAGAGCTTGCAGATCAGAAAGACAAACAGATGAGACGCTGGTAGGATATCAATATTTTTCTTTTTCACAGTTTTTTTCTATTGGAATTAAATTGAGGTATCAGAGAGGGGTTATTGTGTCTTCTGTTAAAGTACTGTGTGGCAACTTTAACATAATTTAAACATTAGCCAACACTAATGTTATGTTCAGGTCCGCCGTCGGGGGGGGGGGGGGGGGGAAGCCCTAGGCTCATACAAAGGTATGGATGAGAAAACTCACTTTTGACGCGTCGATGGGACGCACCATATTTTCTCTGATAATGCTACATTGTGAACAAAAATTGTGCGCAGTCCTGCTTGGCTAAATATTGGAGCTAACAGCTTTGCATTGTATTACATCATGATGCTTTCAAGCTCTATTCAGTAAGATGAGTATTGGGCGATGGTAAATCAGAACGCTCTCATGTTGTATTCAAGTATAATCTTGTAAAATTTAGTTTTTGCTGAGAAAAATCATTTAAACCTTTTTAACCAAATATAAAAAAATAAAAACAATCATTTATTTCCTAATAATTTGAAATGAGTGTTTTCATGCAAATAATCATTATAGATGACAATGACAAGGAAAACAATAACATTTAGAATTTTTGGCAGTTTACACTGAATTTGGGAAGTGTTATAGCTTATTGCTGTTTATTGTGGTTTCGTAGTGTGAATAAGTTGTTTTTTACAACAGTATTTTGAACACTTTAGCATTCAGAAATGGCATTGATGAAGCCTCGGGTCATAGCAGCTCTGTAGGTGGTGAATGCTGCACAAGGAACTCATCTAATGCCTTGTGCTGTGTGCGTATTAAGCCTTTATGTTGCTATCATTTGACCTTTTACGTACTGCTCTTTGGATTATAAGAACTTATTTTACATCATGACCCAGAGCACCTGCATCTGTCTGCAACAAAGCAGAATCCTTTCATCTCTTTCATAATCAGACCATGTTTGTGCTTTGGTTTCCAACACACACATTTTTATTCATAACTTGGGTCACCGGGGTCGTCCCATGTTGTAATGAGATATTTCACAACTGAGAAATAACAAACATGCTCCATATTTAAATGTCATGTGGTTACTTCAGAACAGCTAATGCTGCCCCTTAATTATAAGGAAAGATAAGTGTATGTCATACCAACATAGTATAATATAATTTCAATTTACTGCAGTTATGCCATACTGACATCTAAAGTGTGTGTTCTTGTTAACTATGTCATTACCTAATGGTTTGACTCATTATTATGCAGTTCAAGTTATAAGGAATATTCAGTGTTTAAAAAGGGGAAATAAAACATCATGGCATTGCAGCATACACATACACTAACACTTATCAACATGAGGCTGATGCAAGATATCCATCCTAGACTGTTATCAGCTGCTTAAAGAGTTTTACTCGTCAACAGTAATCATTCTGAGAGCAGAATTACACATACTAGAATATTACTAAATGGATCACAGATAAACGAAAGGAATAAGTGGTTACCTATGTAATTATGTATTTCATATAATCTATAATGGATGTTGTGTGTGACGGTGTTATGGCCGCTCTGTGATTAAAATGGTTGTAGTGCTGTCACAAACTGCTTACGCCGCATAAGCACCACTTCATTAAAGTGTTGGCAAATTCCGTTTTAAAAACACTTACACTTTTTAAAGATTGATACGTGTATAGAACCGCTGAGATGAAACTTTGCAAAAGCCTTCTAGACATCCTTAAAAATCATCAAACCGTTTATTTAATATTGTCGGATTCCCTATACAGTTTTCCACTACAGCCAACAGACTGCTAAACACACACATATGCAGCATTTTGTATGCTCACAGGGAACACACATATTAACATTAATTACACATTAATAACTCTTTGTGTTACCCTTTAAGTCAATTTGTATCAATACGATTTGTTCAATTGTTATTACCGTGATAAAAGTAGCATATATGACGGGCCAAATAGATCAAGCCACATGCCCCTGCATTGTAGTTCATGTGGTGTACCGGGAAAGATCACATCTTTTGGTCGAGACAAATTTCAGTTTTTACTTTGGAAAACAACTTATGTTGCAATTAAAGCTATATACTTGGACTAGTATCAATTGATAAAGTGTAATACATTGACTAATTCTAAAAAGTGTATTTAGTGTTAAGTTACTCTGTTGAACAGAAATTCAGTCTATGGCATAACTGTGCAATCTTGTAGATTAATCTTGTTTTACCAAGTGAGAATTGTATCTATCTTCTTTCTTCATGACACACAGTGGTCCACTAGTGATAAACCACAGGATCCCCATCGCTCATGTAGAAAAGTGGCCGCCTTTAAGTCTTTAAGCATTATCTGTGGCCACCTCAAAAATACTCATATGGTGTTTAAGACCAACTGCGCTTCTCAAAGCACCAAGTGAGAATGTAATAAATACTCGGATGTGTCACTCACAACACTCCCATCGTACTACAGCTGCACGTTTGAGGGACGTGAGTGGCAAGCAGTGTGTTTCTGTGTTGCACATAAGGAAGTGTGAGCAGCATGATTTTTGCTATGACAAAACACAAAACAAAGAAACACACTAGTCCTCTGCTTCCGGCTCAGACGGTGTTCATCATATGGTGGGGATGCAGGGACATGACATGTGAAAGTGGGAGGAAATGACTGGATAATGAAGTTGTCAGACCTCACACACATATTGTATTTTAGCTGCTTGTTTGCGATCTTATTTCAGAGCTGGGTATGGACAGTTCTGCTCTACTGAGGTAGAGTCATTTTTAGCCATGTTGGCGACTTTGCTCTAGGGATGGCAGTTCAATCGGTCCATCACTGAAATGCCTCAACAACTACTGGATGGATTGAATCTTGTGCAGACATTCATGGTCCCCAGAGGATGGAGCCTACTAACTCTGGTGACCGCCTGACTTCTCCTCTATGGTTTATGAACTACAATGCAGACTGGATTCACTACTAACACTGTCAGTTTGACGGCTGACTCATATGACGGGTTCAGAGTGTGTGTGCAGAGCTAACTTGTTGCTCTAATGTCCAATATCAGCTGCTCTGTTTCAATAATGTTCAACTTCAGCAATATCTGCTGCTGATACTAGATTCGACACACTGCTCCGCTCGCTCACCGGAGCAGCTGTTCTTGCCTTAAGTGTTGATTGGCTATTACTTGTGACGTGTAACCAATCTGATTAAGCTGTGGGCAGGACATAGAGTGGTGACTACAGACAGAGAGACAAGCGGCTGCATCACAGCCAAAAAGTATCACATTTTTTCATCAATTAATTTTATCGGATATTGGTTAAAAATGATAACGATACAATATTTTTTTAAATGCAGAAAATTGAGGCCGATTGGTCTAACCCTAAAGACACTTTAAAGTAGACTCAAACGTAGTTCCAGATGTACACCAGTGTGACATCACACGGTTTAATCTGGATTCACCAATTTCAATGTATGCAAAGTAGCTTACTTTATGCTCATCATAATGTGCATTTCTAAATGAATTGATATTCATTGATGGTCATCATTAAGAAACCAGCAATGAAAAGTGATTCCTTTGGGTTACCTTTTGAAAATAGTTTCAGTTTATGCAGTTTTCTTTGTCTAATAAGTCACTTTAAAGGATTTATTTGGGGGCAGATACGGTGGTGACCATAGTGATGACTCGTCCATTAAAATCACCCATTGTCGGAGGATCTGATTAGACAAATGTGCGTTCTTCCTAATTAAAGTATATAAAGTCAGGGTTTTAGGACAAAGAAATATACTGAATATAATTGTCTAAACATGTTTCTCCCAATGGTGTTGGTGTATGAATGTAATTTATAGATACAATAATGTGAGAAACATTTCTGTGTTTGTACATTATTTTGTTTTGTGTGGTTCACTTCTAACAGAGATTAAGCCTCTCATTTTCTGTCAATGTCTGCACACACACACACACACACACACACACACACACACACACACACACACACACACACACACACACACACACACGTGCACACACGCGCACACACACACACACACACACACACACACACACACACACACACACACACACACACACACGCACACTAATACATAGAGTCCGTAAACCAGATGCTTGGTTTTGTTTTTCATCCAATGAATCCAATATGTCCTCATTCTCCTTCAGTTTGGCAGAACATTATAGAAAGTTGCGATGGTTTGTGAGAGAAATTATATTTTGATTTAATTGTCTTTTAATTGAAACAAGATTATGACAAATACCAAAAGAAAAATACATATACATTTCTCTCCAACTCCTCTTTTGGCTGAATAACTTCTTATCAATAATTACAAAAATACTTAATACTTATTAATATATATATATATATATATATATATATATATATATTTTTTTTTTATTGCTTGTAACAGTTAGTGGAAACCTCCTTTGAGTCAGCTTTTGTACTAAAACTGTAAAACCATGGTGCTGACAACAGCTTTAAGAAAGCCTTACCATGTATTTAACAGTCCTGTACCTAAAAGCATGTGCATTTAGTGTATAAAGCATTGAGAAGCATTTCAGTTGGTTAGTCACAAAATCCATCCCAGTCCATATCTGTGTGTAGCTCAAACCTTCAACGACTGTGTGAGCCTGGCTGCTGCATGCTTCTAGTCTATAGCTGCGTTGCTTAGAGAGAGCTGGACTGAACGTCTGCAGTTTTCCTGGAGATATCTTCTTAACCAGCAATATCCAGAGGAAACTATTTTGAATCCTATGTTTTAGTAGCTTTTCATCATATTGTCATTTCAGTTCTGATTGGCCCTCGTTTTTTAAGCAAGCAGAAGTCCAACACCGAGCTTAAAGTGGTTGTAAGCATAGACTGTATAAAACATGGATGTAGTCTACGTCACCCATAGGTTTCTAAAGAGCCGTTGTGAAGCTCAAAATGGGTGCCTCCGGCCATCGCCATCTTGGCAGTGACAACACCGACTAACGCCCGGCTAATTAAAATAATGGGCAAAGAGGTGGATCAAAGCGGCCGCCCCCTTAATTATGCAGAACATTAAGTCTCAATATAATTTAAACAGGTGAGTTATAAAAATTCACTCCCTGTACAGTTGTCATGAACAATGAAATTATAGAAATTGATAATGTTTTTTGTACCAGGCTGTGTTTCTGCTGTAAAGGTTGGCATTTTAACATGGAGGTCTGTGGTGATTGACTGGCGTTTGGAGCCAGCCTCAAGTCGAACTGCAGTTTTTTGGCACTTCCTCGTTGGCTTCATTTTTCAGCAGCGGAGTTTGACGCTTTGTTGTAAGCTGTGTTCAACACGTCAGTGTTTCTCAGTTCAGTCTTTGTGGTACCTGGACCTCTTGCTTGGACAACAGTTATGCTCAAATCAGAAATATACATGTTGTGGTGCCTTAATGCGGTATTTAGGTGGCTTCTGGTGCCAAGTGGGCAAATAATGTCTGAAAGGAACAATTGTGATTGTCTGTGATTACAAAGCATGTGAAAGGTGTTCGAACCTTGTGAACAGCTGGTGGGAAGAGTTTTTTGTTTGCCACATCCTTGGTTTGGTAGTAGTGCACTTAACAAAACAATAGTGTGGACTTCAGGGACTAGGACACATGGGCATTAGTTGTTTCACCTGCCAAAGTATAGTAATAGAATAAATGTCAAACTATTGGGCATTTCAACAATGGCAGATGTACGTAAAGACACACAGAACAGTGCATGCATACGTCATCGTCAGCGCTTGTTAATTCAAACAGAATGGCGGTGATATACTGTAACTATTTACCTTTTGTCTATGTAGTCCGAGTGGCTGGTTCTCATAAAGCAGTTGGATTGACTAACTGCATGTTATGTTTTACTAAAGACTTATTGGCAGACAGTACAGCTGCCACCGTTAAAGTAACCCAATACTTTTAAAGGTGTAGTGTCTGGTTGTTTCGGACCACCTATGCTATTTGAAACTATAGTCTGTCGGTAAGAACACCTGAATTGCAGTGTGTGTGTACAAACTGTCTACAAAGTGAAACTTGTATGGCGGGCTGTGCCAACGCTGCAGAGGGCAGAGAGCAGTTTGTGATTTCCAGCTGCAACTGAGCCAGAGCCCAAAGTTTTGCCCAACGTATGGTATGACTGTTGGTCTGAGGTGACATCTTTTTCACAAGTTATAAAGTAGTGATAAAATAAAGGCAACATTTTTTATATCAAAATTATCTCATGATTTTAATCATGTCATTCTTAGTTAAAAGACAGTAATACGGTATTTGTCTACGTGGTGTACCCTCCCTCGTGATAAGTGCTCAGGTCCTGCTTTAGCATCAAGTAATTAGTTCTTCTTGTTTTTTTGGTTTATTCGATGTAAATGCTATTACGGAGGCCATCTGCTCTCAGGGAAGTTCTCAACTGGCTATTATTAATTCATTTCCCCCTGTGTGGTGTGTTTTGACATATGGCAGCTGATTCAGCATTGCATGCTTTGCCTTTCACTAAAGAAGAAATAGTATGGGTGGAGGCTTTGCCCAGTCATTTCCTCAAATTAATGATGTTGTTCCCTGAGGCAATATTGATGAAGACTGGTAAAGATTTTCTGTCATTTGTAAGATCTGTTTTTGTGCCCTTGTCTGTAATGTAAATGGCACAGTAAACTTCTGACCTTTGTTATGGTTTCACCCATCCCTTTGGATGATTCCTGCTATTATTTTTGTATAATGAATTTTAGAGCACATCCACAGCACATGGACCAGTTTGATTTTATTATTTTATTATTTACACCTGTGCTTTTCCTTCTGCGACATGTCCACATGTTTTCCATGACAAAGGACTATACACCTACCAATGTATACTACCACAGTAGATGGTACACAATGAAAAGCATACCAGTAACAACTGTATTTGTTATGTTTTGGGTGAACAATTAGGCTGCATGAACATAGTGTTATGTGCATCTTTTAAACATTTCTTCTCACCACTTTGCCTGCTTTGACCAGTTAGAATGAAAACGGAGTCTTTTCTTGTATGAGTGATGTTTAGTGTTCATCAGTGCTGCAGTGATCACTGCTGGAGGATAAGGATACTAGAAGAAACACGGACTATCTTTTGTTTGCAGTAGCACTCTCTACAATGTGACTGGGAGATATAGTGCTGGCAGGGAATCTGTTGTGATGCTACTGCCATATATAACAATTATCTACAATGATGTTGGCTGGGGGAACATTGACTTTCCCTGAACAGAACGTAAATAAGTCACACAATAACTTATCATCACTTACAGTATGCACTTACTAATGCTGTTATGTAATAGTGTGAAAGTCCCCTTTTCTTTCAACAGACATACTGTACACAAACATCCTATTTATATAGTCAGGAGATTCAGACGTTTTAACATGTTACCTCCATCTTCAATTGGGACTAATTTCACCCCAAACGAAATGAATGAATGAATATTAAATTATTAAACATGGTTACAAAACACAGCAATGGCCCAGTGAGAGTTGCAGGGTGGTAGTTGCGTTTCTGGATTGTATTTCTAGAAAGCACTTTCTGTGTTTCCACAATATCTGCTCAAAAGGTGCATCAATAAAGAACAGAAATCTGAAAATCAAAGAGCTTTTAGAAACCAATAAATAGAAAGATCAAGTTGACCTAAATAAAGTCCCCTGACTAGCACAGATGTTTCAGATTCTTATTATCAGAGAGCCTGCACAGCTTAAAAGTAGCAACACTACAATCCCTTGTGCATAATAATGTTTTATTGATCACTATTTGCCAGGAGTCCTGTCACTCAAGCATCATTCTCTCATTGTCTATAGCTCTTGTTCTGTTCATTTTAACATACATTTAACAACAGTAAAGATGCTGTTGATACTATCGCAACACTTTTTTAAAAGGTTTTCCACAATAAGTACATTTTTTAACATTAAAGCAACATTATGTAGTAATCAATATTTTTTTGATTTAGCTCCCCTGCAGTGTCAGAGTGCAATTCACTGTCGTTAATATGGACAGCTATAAAGGTACCTGAGCATTTGTTTTGATCACATTACCTGTGAATGATAAAAAAAACTAGCGATTAGACAACTTTGCTAATAAAGCCAAACATCAAGCAATTGCAACAACGCAAGACATAGCAAGCCGGTATACTAATGGCATCTGTCTCTGTATGGAGTAAAACTAAATTAATACAATCTCACATCCATCCCCGGAAACACTTCTTTTCCTGTTAGAGGTTTGCTTTTGTACTTTCTCCTGCATGACCCTGGAGTAACTTTGCTCCAAACTTTAGCAAAAACTTCCACTGTTGGAAACTTGGCCATTTTATCCAAAGAGGCTGTCACATGCCCCAGACAGACACGTCATTATGTATGTATCCATCACCACATCCATCTGCATCAGTCTGTAAAGAGAGAGATGGGAGACAGGAAAGGAAGGAGAGGTGACAAGAAAGAGATCTAGAGTAGTAAAAGCAAAGGAAAAGATTGAGAGATGAAAGAGAAAGAAACTAAGATGTGGAGAAAGAGAGACAAAAAATAAAACTGGGGCAAAATAGTGTCATTGTCATGTCAAGACAGTTGACTGGACAGGAATTGATGCAATAACAGGATGTCATCATGGCGTTGGCATTAAGTGCTGCACTGAGACGTCAGACAACTTCTATTTACATATCATTAGCAAGATTTTCTTTCTCTCTCCTCTCCCTCCAACCTTCTCCTGCCATTTCACCCCTTTTTCTGTCTCACTCTCACTTTCCTTTTGTTATCTTCTTTCTGCCTCCTCTCTCTCCCTCCCTCTCTCTCCCTCTCTCTCTCTCTCTCTCTCCTCCCTCTCTCTCTCTCCCTCCCTCTCTCTCTCTCTCTCTCTCTCTCTCTCTCTCTCTCTCTCTCTCTCTCTCTCTCTCTCTCTCTCTCAGCCAGTTAATTGGTGCTTATGCATTAATGAATCAGTTCGATCGCGGCCTGACACCATGCGCATTCCTATTATCATGCCTTTATATTTATGGTTGGTAATTGTAAGGGTGTAGTTGACTGTGTGTGTGTGTGTGTGTGTGTGTGTGTGTGTGTGTGTGTGTGTGTGTGTGTGCGTGTGAATACATCCATCCATCCATCCATCGTCTACCGCTTATCCGGGGTCGGGTCGCGGGGGCAGCAGCTGAAGTAAGGAACCCCAGTTCCCAGTCCAGTGAGGAGATATAATCTCTCCACCGAGTCCTGGGTCTTCCCCGGGGTCTCCTCCCAGCTGGACGTGCCTGGAACACCTCCCTAAGGAGGCGCCCAGGTGGCATCCTTACTAGATGCCCGAACCGCCTCAACTGGCTGCTTTCAGCACACTGAGAAAACCCATTTCGGCCGCTTGTACCCGTGATCTCGTTCTTTCGGTCATGACCCTTCATGACCATAGGTGAGGGTAGGAACGAAGATCAACCGGTAGATCGAGAGCTTTGCCTTCTGGCTCAGCTGTCTTTTCGTCACAACGGTGCGGTAAAGCGACTGCAGTACCGACCTGCTCCATCGTCCCCTCACTCGCGAACAAGACCCCGAGGTACTTGAACTCCTTCACTTGGGGTAAGGGCTCATTCCCAACCCAGAGTAGACAATCCATGTATCCCTTTCAGACCTTTGAATTTTGCCTCGTGAGCAACTTTTGTTTTGTTTTGTTTTGTTTTGTTTTGTTTTGTTTTGTTTTGTTTTGTTTTGTTTTGTTTTGTTTTGAGCTACTTTTGTTGGAAAAATGACTTTGGTGCGATGCCTAAATTAAAGAACTGCTCTACTTGCTCCTTGTTACAAATATAACAGGACAGTGTTGTGGGGGGTCGCAGGAAACATTCCATGTCTTTTATATGATACATAAAGTCCTGACTTGCTTCTTACATGACATAAATCACACAAGCACTGTGGTTGTGTCTATTCACTGTCCCATCATGTTCTTAAATAGTCATGGTGCCAAAAAGGCCATTATTACCTGATAGATGGGCCCAGCTATGTTACAGATTCCAGGTCTGACTGGCACTTATGTTAGCAAGACTACAAAGGAGCATGTTTAAATGATTGTCGGGCAGGTGGGAGGCTCAATTTTGTCTCTGTTTGGAAGCATTACATTCACACTGGACAGGAACCCTAACTATCTATCTATCTATCTATCTATCTATCTATCTATCTATCTATCTATCTATCTATCTATCTATCTATCTATCTATCTATCTATCTATCTATCTATCTATCTATCTGTCTGTCTGTCTGTCTGTCTGTCTGTCTGTCTGTCTGCGTATATATATATATATATATATATATATATGTATCTATGTATCTATCTATCTGTCTATATATATATCTATATAGATATATATATATATATATATATATATATATATATATATCTATATAGATATATATAGATATATATATATATATATATCTATATAGATACATATATATATATATATATATATATCTATATAGATACATATATATATATATATATATATATCTATATAGATATATATATATATATATCTATATAGATATATATATATATATATATATATATATATATATATGTATCTCTCTCTATCTATGCTAGTGCTCTTTCTGTTTCCCCGTCTCTTCTCCCTTGCTTTTATGTCTATTAAGATGTAGAGGTTAATGAGGCTAATATGAAGACTTTGGTTGCACCTCTCCACATACAATGTTCTTTTTAGTGTCCGTCATCTGTATTGTAAGAATATTGTGCTCAGTTTGACATTTTGGGTGGGGGAGGAAGTACATGATATTTTTAGACTGGCGTCCTTTAAGTCTTTCTGCTTGATTTCTTGTGAGAAAGAGATGAATGTTAAAGTGGGAAACAGATAACTCCCTCCCCCGTTAGCGTTTTCAAGTGGTATTATTGTTGGTGATCGCTTTTCGTTTTCCTCAGAACTACGACACACTGCATTTGTTTCCATGGCTACCGCTAGCGGAAACAACCATAAGAACTAGAAACTAGAAACCCAGATCTCAGTGCTATAATAAAGGCAATAAACACCTGGTAGTATTAATAAGTAGACACATTTTGTTACTTACTAATCTAGCTTAGTAGAAAGAAAGTTTTTTATCACTCTCCCTCTTCGCCTTCTTTGCCAACTCCATCAACGTGGCTCTTCTGCTGGCTAGAGTTTCCATAGTTAACATTGCTCCGGAAATGTTGTTGAGATGCATCTTAGTGAAACGCTCTCTGGTAAACGGTGATGCTGTTTATATGTCTAGGGCTCTTATTGTGAAAGGGAGATTGTGACCCATAGGCGGACAGAAATAGTACCATGACAGCGAGGCTTGAACGCTGAACGGTGACATTATTCTATAGCCGTTACATTGATCGATCAACATTTACTTCATAATGATAAGTTAAAGCAAAAAAGTTGTCTATTGCCACTTTAAATAGGAAGTTTGTCTGTACATTTATGTATCTATCAGCGTTTTACTAAAGAGTTACTGTAACTATTGTAATTTAACGGTCATTAAGCACTAAAGATTTCAAAGAAATTAGACAGACCGGGAATCGTTTAAAAGACATCACAAACTCAACCTCTATCACACTTGCTATAATATCCTTGAAAAGCCTCCACTAAAGGTGTGTGTCATTCATTTTAATTATGTCTCATTTCCTTCATTCACCTCTAGTGTTATTTGGAGCGATGTCAGTTATTAATGACGGCTGCATAGCAGGAGGAGATCCAAATCTCGTGTTTCAAATTTGTTCAAGTGATTTTTTTCTCATCTCCTTCACCGACTTAAGATTCTCGTAAACTGTGTCATGCATGTAATCAGTCAAGATAGATCTCATTAAAGTAGTGTTTCTACTGTAAGATGTAAAGACTGTAAAATTGGCTCTGCTGCTGTAAACTACACACGTGACGCTACTACTGCTTTTAGTGGGATCATTATCAGCTGAACTGTCTGGGGAAATTCTGCAAAGATGTCAATATTGTGCATCCCTTCAATATAAAGCGGTGATAAACCAATTTAATTTAAACCAGTTATTTACACAGCAGCTGCTTCATCAGTTAGATTGTCCACACATTAGCTTGTTCTATACAAATATTCTTTCAGTCTAGTTCCTTAAATTCACTATCAAGCTGCGACAAGTACTGTTTAAAACTCACTGACTTTAGTGACCTTTCCTCCTCAATGAGTAGTTTTTTTTATGTATCTATCCTAAAGGCTGTGACTATTCGCTGCCTCCGGACTGCAGAGAGAGAACGAATATTGATCAGAAGAGGGAGTAAGAAACTGTCAAACTGAAAAGTGGAAGTTGTAATAAACATGTACAAGGAGGAGAGTTTTTTTCCCTACAGTACAAGATGTGGTTCAGGTCAGGGCCGCCAAAACAATGTTCTCTGAGTGATGCCTCCTCGGCCTCACATTAGTCTCAAATGGCTACTTTACATACTGTACACGCATAATAGGTACATAATGACATATACAATACAGCACAACCGATTTTCTTTTAATTCATTAAGGCCTTAACTAACAACATTTTCTGGCAGAGCAACACACAAACACACACACACACACGCACACGCACACACACACACACACACACACACACACACACACACACACACATTCCCACACATACAGTCTGAGTTGCTATGTTCAGTTTGCTATAAAGAGGAGTGCTTCGCTAAGAGAGCTCTTGACTTTGACAGGCTCTCCATCTTTTGCACACACACACACACACACACACACACACACACACACACACACACACACACACACACACACACACACACACACCCGGCCATCAGGTAGCATGAGGTGGATAAGTGTATAATTATGGGATGTTTATGACATGATGTGTCCCATCACTTAGCAACAGTTTTACAATTACTTACTTCCAGGTTCTACAGAAATATTTTGACATATTTAGAGCTCAGATGTGATTTTCTGTCTGGACTGAACTGCACTAGTGGAAAGATGAAAGATGAAAACCCTGTGTGATATTTAGATGATGTAAAGAAACAAAACATAGCTGACATACACTCGGTGATGTCTGTGAAAGCATTGCCCACTGTTTTAAATCACAGTTTGCTTGCTGTTGTTTTTTATAAAATGTTAATAACACTTTGTTGTGAGGTGGACGTCCGTGTGCTACGTCAGGGTTTGTGCATCTTTGTTGAGGATACGCTCATTTGCATTTGGCGACGTCATCACACATTCATGTGAATAACATGTAGCGGTTGTGTTGGTTGGTAAGCACTTATTTAACCCAAACCATTTCCCCTAACCTAACCAAATCTTAACCATTGCGTCACGTCATGATCATTTTCAACAGTGATTTTTACTGATTTTGGATGCAAATAGAAATGATGGTGTTTTGGTAAAAGCATTTATACAACATTTTACAATTTCTGCCTCTCATTCTCCCATTCACACTCACACCGATAGCGACAGGCCAGCAGGCCAGGTGCTGGCCCAGTGTCTTGTACTCCTGAGCCGATACGGGCATCAGATCAGAAAACACTTCTTTGTGTCGTTCTAGAGATTGTGTACAAACAACCCTAAATAAATATTTGTTTACAATTTCATTGAATGTTTGATGGGATTTTGGACACTTTTGAACTTTTAGCTGCTTTGGTGTATTCTTTTTCAGACACATTTTCAGAGTCGTGATTCCTAATGAATAGTTTGTGTTTGTCTTTAACCATCTTATACACTTGATCACATATAAAAAAGAAAAGGAGCCTCAATTTACAAAGCAGGGTGATATAACTGACTCACAAATGATTTTCATATGTTCCTCTTCCTTTTGCTAAATTAGTCATCACATCGTCAAAGTCTAGAAGTGTACAACCATCTCTAGAAATGCAGTAGTTTTTTATCTTTTCTTATTATAGTACAGCGAGTTTGCTCAAAGGAAGGCGAGTAATCTCACATGTTTGATATAAAGTGTGATCATGCATAAACAGACATTTCTCCAAAATTCATTTCAGTTTGTTTCAGTACTGTATCTGTGTCAGGGGTAGCGTAAAACCATTCCTTAGTGAAACATAACCGGTAAAACATATCCAGGGAGCACTCGTATGTCTGCTGTTGCTCAAAAGAGAAGTGATGAAAGCTGTTGTCTGGTGTGTATGTGGTCTGGCCTGGGAGGGGAGGGGACGCATCACTGACAGCTACTTCTCTTTGTAAGAAGAAGATGCTATTCCCCTTTGAAACATCTGTTGAGACACCTTGTGGGTCTGTTGTGTCTCTGTGGGTGAATGTCTCTCTAAGTCATTGTTAAATCTTCTCCAAGTGGTAATAGAAAAAGAGCCCACGATATATATATATTGATAATGAGCTGACTGAAGAGCACAAAGCTGCTCCACGCAGGTATAATATTCTGTTGTACTAACATAACCATATCCATTGCTGCACTTAGAAACTATAAATGAAAATCTTGCAGCTCAACTAGGAAGTCTAAAAATATGCTTGTATGGGACATTGTCTGTCTCTTATTTCCTCCCTTTTCATTCTATAAACTGTCTGTCCTCTTCTGCCTTACCCAGGTGAGCCTGATGCACAACGGCTGGCCGGTGATTTCAGCGTTTGCCGGCGACCAGGATGTGACGCGCGAGGCGGCCAGTAATGGTGTCCTGATCCAGATGGAGAAGGGAGACCGGGCCTACCTCAAACTGGAGAGAGGAAACCTAATGGGAGGATGGAAATACTCCACCTTCTCCGGCTTCCTGGTGTTCCCCGTGTAGAGGAAGAGGGAGAGGAAGAGGAGGAGCAGGGGGTGGAAACGAACGAGGAGGAGCTGGTGAAAGAATGATGATGAAGGGGGGAAAAGGCAGATGGAGGAAGAAGAGGGGCGTGGGAAAGAGAAAAGGACGTGAAAAAAGATGGTGTAAAGAAGAAAAGAGAAGAGGGAACGTGACAACAGACTCTGTTTGGGACGCTGCAGAGGGAGGAAGGATGAGAGATGTTAGAGATGTAGGAGCGTTTATACGATGGTAAAACGAGAGAAGAATTATGAAGCCAGTACATGAAGGTGTATGGCCAGCTTCACTTCCCTTCCTCCTTTTCATCCATACTTTTCATCCATCCTTTCCTCCCTCTGTTTTCTCTGTGGCTTGACTGCAGCTTTGGACAGCCAAAACCTTTTTTATTCTCTGCTGAAAGACGCAATTGATCATTTGTATGTTCCAGCGTGTTCTAAAGCCCGAGTGTAACCCCTCCCTTCCTCCACATTCATTCAATCATGCATTCATCAATCTCTATCAACATAAGCTTTGAAGAATGTTTCTTGAAGAACTGCTCCCCACGTCTCCAATTTACTGTGGCCATATTTGTAGTCATCGGTTTTCATGCCCAACATAGATTGCACTGATTTTGGATCGGCCTCTACCCCAAAGCCAAACTAGAATTTTTATAGGGGGAAACATTAAACTCTGATCACAAAATCAGGTGCTACATTTACATTCCCTGTAAATAATTGTTTTGCACTTATCATAATAATCATTGGCTTTTGATGTACTCAGATACCAAGTGGTTCATGTCCGGTGTCCACCCCACAACTCATGTGCGGCACATAAATGTAGCGCTTCTTACACATAATCCAGCCATCAATTACGTTTCTGTACAGAATGTAATCATGAAATCAAATGAGTTGTATATAAATGTAAGGAGCAGGGAGGACACAGTGTTGCTATCTGACTTCTATCAGGAAACTAGAAGATTCAAAATGAATATGGTACCAGCTAGCACAATCAAAGCATTAGAAACTAGAATGGCACTCGGAGAGCGCTGACCTCCGCCAACGCCAACGGTGCATTCTTGTGCTCCTCGGATTTGTCCCATTTGCCAAGTTGGGAAGTCATTCTTCCGACTTCAGTGTGTTCATGAGCTTTAAGTCGTAATGTGGACGCAACATGGACGCTACAAAGAAGATATGTTGTAGTTTATTGCTCAGAGCGTTCAAACAACACGTTGATATCTGTTTCCGAGTTGTTGTTCCGACTTCAGGGGGCGCTCACCTGAATTTAGTAGTTTTTCTGATTATTCCGACATCACGATCCAACATTTTAAGGTAAACTGTTCAATTTAGATGAACAAAAACTTCTGCCGTGTATTTTATGACCCTAAGATCGGTACTGATACAATTCCCACAGAAAGCATGGCTGTATGCCTACTGTACCTTGCTCCTTCAGCGTTTTTATCATCTCTCTGGTAGACACACAAACATTCAAAAACAACCTCCATATTGTCCTCCCATCCTTCGTCCACACCTTCATCCCCTGCCCTCGGCCTCCCTCCATCACCGCTACTGTTTTTTCAGATTTATACCCCTCCCTCTCCAGGATCCTCTTCTCTCTTCAACCATGCTGTTTCCCCACAAGTGCAGATTTCTCTCCCTTCCTTTTTTGTATACCTCTGTTATCCCCTCACTCCCCTCTCTCTCTTCTTTTCCTCAACTCCATGTCTCTCACCTTCCTCCTGTCTGTACCTTATCTGCTGCTGTACTCGTTTGCCTCCCAGCACGGATCCTTCCTTGCTTTTCTTCAATGTTGGACTTTGGACACTGAAACCAACTTACAACCACGGACTCTATAATATATACAGTTTATATATATATATATACATATACAGTATATGTATATATATATACATATATATATATATATTTACACAGTATATATACAAATGGTTATATATAAATATAGTGAAATTTAAGCCACCATTTCTATTCTACTGGTATTATGATGATAATAATGATAATACTAATACTGAAAACTGAATCTGGTTGATGACTATAATATCTGTATTTCCGTACTTCAGTGTTATATAAAAGAAAAAATATTCTAAGAGAAACTTACTAGTGATTGTGTGTGGAAATCTGAGGCTGCCGTTCTGCTCTTCTGATTAAAAACATGCTTCTTGTTATTGTTTTGGGTCAAACCAAGTTGTGGCTAAAAAGCAGAGACTACTACTTATGTAAAAAACTTACAGCTAAAAATGATTTATTTATTTATATTATTTTTTATCATTATTATTAATATTATTATTATTATCAATCAAATCAATTTATCTAATGTTTTCTTTTCTTTTTTTGCTCTGAAATCAATAAAATTTTAATGGTACTTTTATTTTTCTTAAACCTACTTCAAGCATGGCCTGGCAGATTATTTTGTTGAAGCTGGCAGAACTTCTGAAAGCAGGCAGAAACATACACAGCCCCATGTGTGTTGATGTGTGTCACGGTGGGTGGTGTTCACTATATGTGTCTTTCTTGTTATTCTCCTCCTTTCTCCACATCTCCCTGTGGATCTTTACTCAGTCACTTCTACACAGTATCTCCTTGTCTTTCTCTCTCTAAATCCAATCGATAAGTGTTCCTTGTTTCTTGTCTTCCTCTGTCCCTGTTTTCTCTTCTCCTGGTCCCTCTAAACTCTCACGTTCCTCCTTTTCCATTTGTGTATGTTTTCATTTTTTTGGATGCTCATCCCTCTCTCTCTCTCTCTCTCTCTCTCTCTCTCTCTCTCTCTCTCTCTCTCTCTCTCTCTCTCTCTCTCTCTCTCTCTCTCCACTCTGTTTGTTTTTAAAGGTTTTGTGGTTTGTTTCTCTCCAGACTCTATAATGAGCTCCAGGGGGAAAATTTGAGCTGGAATAACAAGCAAACATCAACATCATCTCCCCTCTTTCTCCTCAACCTCCCTCCTTCTCCTCTTCTTCTTTTCCCCCTCATCTGTCTTCATTGCTTCTCTCTCCCGCCTCTTGATTCTCCTTCCTGTCCGTCCTCTTTTACACATCTTCTCTCCAACATCTCTCTGTTGCCTATATCTGCTCAGACCAGTGTCAATGGCCTTTCCCTTCTACTTCTCTTTGCTTTCCTCGTTCTTTTGTCACACTGTGTTCTTTTTAGTTATTATTTACTTCCATTTCCCTCTTAACTGACAAATACTGTATTGGCATAAATATAAGACAACAATCAATATTTTTACCCTAAATTACGTTGGAACGACTGGAGTCGTCTTACTTCCCAGAACACTCTCTCTCTCTCTCTTTGTGTGGCTGTGTCTCTCTGATCGTCCCTCTATTTTTGGTCAAAGGTTCTCCAAACTAAACATAGGTTGTATGCATATATGGAGAAGTTAAGAAGAGAAAGAGTTCTAACTTCCTGGAGGAAGATGATGAGAAGTTTAAGTAAGACCCCCTGTTTCTAGTCTTTATGCTAAGCTAACAGGCTGCAGGCTGTCATCTTATATTTACTCGACAAACAAGAGGGTGGCATTAATCTCGTTTAAATTTTTGGTAAAAAAGCGAATAAGTGTGTTTCCTTAAATTTCCTTAAAAAGTGTTAACAAAAGAACAATGATGTCATGAAATTCTCTCTAGGACATAAAATATATTTTGACATTTCTGCCAGATAAATGACTTCAATGATGATCAAATTGTTGACAGATTTTATGTTGATATACTTATTTAATGATTAAGTAATTGTTTAAACTTTAAGGGGATAATAATGCTCAAAAATAAAATTGGAAGACACTTTGGTGAAACTCAATTGTCTGTTACCAAGACAACTGAAGTTTGGTCAAGACATGAATCCCCTGGCTAATGCTGTAGTTTGTAGTTTATGTAAATTATGTAATTTCTGATGTAGTAAAGTTAAATTATTTTAGATTAAGGCGTCCACAAACTCAATTGATGCTGCTCAACTGATCACACGTACTCCCAGAGTGAGCTCTGCCATCAATTAAGTTAGCATATACACATGATCCATCCAAAACATTTACATCAGTTACGTCAATTAACAATTTAATAAATACATCTGGCTCAGAACAATATTGTTCCATGGGCATTTACCCACTCTGGACTAAACAAAGATTTCTATATTAGAATGTCCTTGTTAATATTGTTTGTCCACTTTGTGAAGCTACTTTCATTGAAAATTGATTGTCAAGTTGGTTATTGTAATGCCATTCATTGTAGGCCTGTTTACGTCACTAAAGACCTTTACAAACCGGGGGTGTGACGAATAAATAACACGAAAATGCGAAATACTCGCCTGCGAATATTATATGTGTAGGGCTTTTATTGTGAAAGGTAAGAACGGAAAGAGTGGATCTGGTATGTCAAGTTTGAAAGGAGTAATAAAGTTTGCCGTCTTGGTCCAGACTACGGAGCATCCATGTTGTTGTTTTATAATCTTCATAAATATAGGCCTAATTCGACCCATTCCACACAACGTGATTGGTTGATGCCTTTATTTGTGTTTCGAAAGCTCGTAACAAAAAATATTCTGATTATTTTGCTTGCGGTGTGAAAGAGTACATGACAAAACAGCAGTTTTAATAAATAATTTTCCTGCACAAATTAATCGCACGAAAAAAACGCACCCGCTGTGTAAAGTGATCCGACTACACAATATCAGAACAATCATGGCCCGGCCCAACAGATGAGGGTAGGTTAGGGAGCCGAAACTGGGTTCCAAATTAAAACCAAACCCAGAATGCCAAGAAACCAGGTACACATAAAAGAAAAAAAGTTATGTTATATATGTTTCTAAACAAGTACGCAGTGTTCTCTCTGCGCAAAGATATTCATTTTTGTTTTTTTTCTTGGCAACATGGGCCGCAGTTTTTTTTGTACGCTCTGTAACAGCTGTTTGCTGTCGGAGCAATGCCCATCTCTCTCTCTCTCTCTCTCTCTCTCTCTCTCTCTCTCTCTCTCTCTCTCTCTCTGTCTCTCTGTCTCTCTCTCTCAACCACACACTACAGCGGCTCTGTCCACTAACCTGAACAGTCATCATTCTCAACCCAGTCGTATGTTTTTATTTAACTCGTAATGAACGTTCTTTTGCGTTTCAACCTGTATGTTTTTTATATTTCATCTAGGAAGTAAACAAGCCTGCCTGTCTTCAAGCAGTGCTCTGTACTCACATCCCTGGGACTCTGCGACAGAGCAGAGCGAAGTCAGTAACTGCTCATGAATGTCTGGAAAACTAGTTAAATTAAACGTTTTTGTTTTGTTTTTTTACTTTCGGTCAGGCAACTGGCTGATTGTATTTACTGGCTGACATATGTTGGACCCTGTCTGTGTCATTTCGACAGGTGTTACAGTTGCAGTAGGGGAGATCGGGGACAATTGTAACATCTCAAATTGCACCATTCAGAAATAACTTGTGAATGAAAAAAAGAATGAACAGATTATTATTGAATAATATTATTTTATATCAGCAACCAAATTAAACTTTATGAAATACATTTTCAGGTTCCAGCCAACAATAACACATCTGTCCCCCACCCTTGCAAATGCTATTTGGTTTGTGTACAACGCACAAAGCTGGCCATAAAAAGGCAAAACGCTGTGTGACGCAAATTGACAAAAACGCCAGTTGACAATAACATAACAATAATATCCGCATATCCCACATGTCCTAATCTGAAAATGCTACATTCAGAAATTAGAAATCTGTTCACTCATTCGCAGCATTACCTGCTAAGAATTTATGACAGTGTGTGTGTATGGTATGTGTCTGTGAAAGAGTCTGTATGTGTGTGAGTGTGTTAATTTTCCTCACAGCAGCAGGTCCAGAAGCCTTGTCCTCCAGCAGTAATCTGATTGTGGCAGAGCGAGGGAGACATAATTGTCTGCAGCAGGTCACCGCATAGCAAACAAAGTGTGTGTTACTCTGTTTATGTGTGTGTGTGTGTGTGTGTGTGTGTGTGTGTGTGTGTGTGTGTGTGTGTGTGTGCGTGCGTGTGTGTGTGTGTGCTATATGGCTCTCCTCTCTTTCTCTATTCTCCTCTCAATGTCAAGAGAAAGCTGACAGTTGGGTCTGATGCAGCATTATATTTTCAGCTCTATGGAAATGTGCTCACACTTATTTACAGTTGCCAAGAGCACAAACACACACACACACACACACACACTAACACATCCTGCTGCCATACACACTCTGGCCCCCATGCCCTCTTACTCCAGCCAGATGGACGTGAGGGCAGATAGACAGTCAACAAGACAGTCCAATAGAGAGCGAGTCAGATTGACATCCAGACGGGAAAAAAAGAACGAACCAGCGATTATTTTGCCCCATTGACAGATAACCTTTGACCTCTACCCAACTTACCCATTCTTCAGGTCACACATCCATGGTAGCTTGATCTCTACCATTTTTGGATCATCTGACATAGAGTCCCTAAGGCCCTCCCCTTGGTCTCACCCTTGTCACTCAAACTGCCATTTTTTTAGACGGAGAAAAAAAAACGTACATTCTTCTGGGTAAGTTTTTCAAAACGCGAATTCTGATGGTCCATTATTCTGAAAGCACCAATAGTCGAACAACCCAAAAATGAAACATAGTTCCTACTCTCCCTGTAACAAACAGAAGCACATGGATAATTATTTTGCACAATGATATCTTCGGACCTTGACGTTTTTTCCTACTGGTGAAGACATGACTCACCTGCCGCTAGTATTTGTTGGCTTCTTTGGTTGGGTTGATTAAGTTTAGGCATGAGGAGAGAGACTGACTAGGTTTAGGGTAAGAAGATCAGGGTAAGTTAGGCCTTCACCATGGTAGGAAAAAATATATTTTATAATATAATGTAAGGTCAGATGACTGAATAATTATGTTCCTTGTATGGAGATTGTGTATTTTTAGATCAATGGGCTTCAGGACAATGGCTGTTTGTTTTTGGGATAACAGGATGTCAGCCAATGGGCAATCGGTCCAATTGGACATTATTTGGGGTTACGGAGCAATGGGCCATCGGAAAAATGGCTTTGGCGTATATGTACAGTATACGGATAGTGACTGTTGAAAGAACTGGAAATCTTCCGATATAGACTGAATACAGTATTAGATTTAACAAATCAAAAGAAAAACAAGTGTATATCATGTACAGCTAATTTAATGTGTCTCCATCACTATTGTGTTTAAATGTTGGATTACCTTAGAATTTTTGCTCAAACATTTATATTTCAGGCTATTATGGGAAATATCTAGCACAGCTCCTGCTGCAGTGGACAATGACACCCTTACATCACCTGACTTTGGTTTAGTTACCATATGTTGACTTCATGTAAAAAGTCAACATATTTCACTTTGGACACTGGGCCCTAACAGTTTGGAGTCGAGGTGAAGGATTACCGTGTGACACCATCAACCTTGAGTTTGTTGAGTCTGACAGTACTAATATGATCAAATATTGTAAATATAATAGAAAAAGTCATCCTGAACCCATTTTAATCAAGCAGTTTTAGTTACAAGATTTTTGTTTCTTCACTTGGATGGAGGGTGTTTTCACATTTATCTGCTTAAAAGGTGAAAGTCTCTCTGTGCTCACTTTAAATCTAAGTTTAACCTTTAGTACAAGCATGATCTGCGACATCACAATCAAAGAAACATGAAGTCTCCTGTGCACATACTGAGGATGGAGAGAAATTATAAAAATGTTTTTTATTAATTAGTTAATTAATCAGGCACATATTATTCTAGGCAGAGTATTTGTATATGTCTGAAATACATAAATAGTTATTTAGGTAACAAACATTTATTTCAAACATGTACAAATGTTAATGAATAAATGTTTTCTAGACACAAAATAAATGTACTATACATTATTCCCATTGATGTCCTTAAAAATGTCCTTTTCAAACATTTGTTATACATGCAAAGTGTGTAGTGAGAGAAGAACCACAGCTGACTGTACACATTTAAATAAAAACAACAGCAACAATGGGTTTATGTTTTTTTCTGTATATTGTTCATCAGACAACATATTACATTTGAACATTAGACAGTGCGGCTGCATGACAGTTTTAACAAACACTCAACTGATGCTGAAGGACACTGCATCCCCCCTCAAAGATGTTGCCATGAGTAGCTTCATCCCATGGATAATTCATGACATTTTATATTCACGTTCAAGAAAAATTGACTACATTGGGAGGTACTATATAATTTAGCAGAGAGAACGGACATGTTGGACACTTCAGTCAGTGCTGTGTGGCTGTAGTGTCACAAGCAGAGCCTGATCGTGTTGACTCTGTGTTATAAGCTGAGGCGATGGGGGAGTTCAGGTGAGAGAGCAGAACACAGACTTACAGATAGATGTATCACGGAGCAAAGAAAGGACTATATTGAGCACTGACAGCTCTTCAGCAGCGGTGATCAGAAGAGGAACACCTGCTGTATGTAACAACAACTTTAAGTAAAACTCTAAGGGCTTCATGTTTGTTTTTAATGACACATAAGTTCTAATACTTGATTCTGACCAAGCCACACACTCCCTACACCGTCCATCACACACTATCCAGCCAGATATTGCTTTAAGAAATACATTGGACCTATTTTCACACGTTATAATTATGTGTATTTCCAACACACCATGCAGTCTAATATGAACCATAAAAACAATAATAACATGAAACTGCAACTGGGAAGCACATGTTGAACTGTACAGAACCATGTGAATGTGTGAGACCAATGTGTTAGGGTTGTGTCGGAACAGTGTAATCATGCCAAATTTGTGAAACACACACTGTCTTTCTGATTCACCAATATGTTACTGGCTTCAGTTGTAATTAGTTATTTAATATAAAGAGATATTTTAGGAAGAAATGACACTAAGCACAGGCTTTATTTTTATTTATTTTTTTAATTGAAACCAGTGATTTACCTACCACACAAAAGCCATCGCATTTTCTATCAGTGTTTTATTAAATTTGCGATTCCCAAAGCAACACTTGAGAGTGAGTGCACGAGGATGCCGTTAAGAGCTTCTTAATATCGACTGTCTGTGGTGCTGAAGATGATGCTAAGTAATTTTGAATGTTTAACTGTCTGTCAGCTGTGCTATATTCAAAATACATACATCACAAAGTATTCATTTTCAAATCACGCAAATAAATGTTTTATACTTGGAATTGTTCCGTATTGTTCACTTCTGTGTAAGACGTGCTGCATAAGAGTGGGTGGCAAACAACATATGCACTATAAATAAAAAGAAAAGGCACAACACAGAACCTGAAATACCCCATCAGGAATGTGCCATTTCATCCAGAAGATATGAATATATTAGGCGCGATGAGAGAGAGGACGACAATTACGGCAGAAACTGGCGGAACAATTGCACAAATCAATTGTTGAATGAAACCATGTGTGTGTGTTGCTCACTGAAAAAACATCACTTTTTCTGATGAAAGTATAGAAAATGAACAAGTGTGTCGTAGAACCTACGGTGGCATTTAGGTAACATGAAAACGTGAAAGACCCTCCCTAGAGCCAACGCTTGTCCGCTCTGAAGACCCGCTCCCTATGTAGATATAAAGGACTCATTCTAACAGTGGTAGTTTGAGGAGCTCAAGTACTCATGTGGTACTCATTAAAATAACTACTGGAGTAAGAGTAAAAAAGTTAGCGAGTAGCTTAATAAAAAAAACACTGGCACATTCCTGTGTCCTAATTAGGACATAATGCTGCAATGTTTCATCATTAATTGCATATTAAATACAGGTGTGTTCATTTCACTTTTACCTGAGGAAGACCCTCTGTGGTGGAAACGTTGTATCTGTCATATCCACAGGAAATAAAAGCACTTTTTCTCTCTTCATCAGGCTACACCAATGTGCAGGACTAGTTAAATGTACAGCGCTTGCACACCGTGAGCTTGAATATTTACTTTACGACAGAAAGGAGTAGTAGTAGTAGTTTGGAAGTTTGATATACATATACTGTGTTAATGTGTTATTAAACGTATTAGCATTAACAAAATCACTGCTCTGGTGTACTCACCAGACCAGCGTTCACAATCAGAGACCGCTACATATATTAGCTGCTATTTGAAAGTCACAACGTTAACGTTATTTCTGCTGTAGCTTCAGCCATACTGCTTTGAACATTCATGTGGACGTGTGGATAGCAAAGCGCCATCAGACCAGCTGACTGCCTCTTAACGGATCACAAATGCATGAATTAATAAATAAATGTGTAGGGTGAAGAATGCACCCAAATGTAAAAGTAATGATTTTTCTCAAAAAAGAAAACTTCTCAAGTAAGAGCAGAAAGTATGCTAGTTACAAAAAGTACAATTTGCTCAAAAAAGTTACTTGAGTACATGTTACGAACTCGTTACTACCCACCTCTGCATTCCAAGCTAGCGAAAACACAATGATTCATAGGCCCTGTTTACACTTACACAGAATTAAGTGCGTCAATTCACACCTGGCGTTAGAATGTGTCTCTACATGTGTCTTGAGGGACCACTTGTGATCAGATCTCATTTTCCCACTCTATATACAAATAAACAAGGACATAATTTCCAATTGCAAAGACCAAATGTGTTGATTCAGTGATGCAGCGAATATGGCTAAAGTTTTGTTGTGAAAGGTAAGAACGGAAGAAGGGAGACTGTAATGCACCGCCATTGATGAATGTGGAAGCAATGAAGAGTTTTCCGTCCAGTCGTCGGCTCCGGCTTTGAGGATGTATTATATTGTTATATCCTTGTTGGCGACGCATCAGGATGCATTAGCGTTTACACTACAAAAGATATGTGGTCAAATGACTCCCCGACCATCTCTGCAAGTGGTTTAAGTGATTGGATCCCAATGCATCTTGGTGGTCATTTACATCTGTATTTAGCCCTGTCCACAACAGTGTCTTAGTTTCATGTAGTTGGTCCAACACTAATGAAAACATAGAGTTCTTCAAATTCTGCCCATAAATCCCTCTAAATCCTACACACTGGTTCTTTAACATGGTTTTGGGAAACATGGTCCAGCACCAGATCAGCTGATGACAAACGGTATTCTTTCTTCACATTGACCATAGCTGGTCTAGTTTATTCTGAAACATACTTTTTTGTCAGCATGCTGTAGCACATGTCCGGCAGCCTGGAAACTTGATAGCCATATTGTGAAAACAAGTTAAACTGAGTCCAAGATATGACTTGATATTCTTCTTCCAGCCAGGCTAGGAATATATATTTGACCTGCCTTTCTGCCCTAACAGTGTGTTGGGTTTTTGAGTTTTGTAGTCTGAAGGCAACATTATCAATACCCAGCTGCCTCTAACTGAAGAGCTGACAGAAACCTCAAATAAAGAGCTAACCAGACGTGAGGAATATACAGATGGAGGTGACTGAAACGAGTGAGGGGGCAGGGTGTATGTTAATGTAGACGTATTCAATAGTGTGCATGTGTGTGAGGACCTCCGTCTGTGTTTAAGAGCTTTCTGCCCTGTGTTTGTGTCTGTGACTGAACGCGTCAGTGAGCAGGACGTTCAGTGCACAAAGAAGCATGCTAGTAGTCGCTAAAAGGATCCTTTAAATTGTTTACTTGTATACGTTTATATTTTGTAAATTAGTCTTATGTATGCAATGTTATATTTCCAGGTTGAAAGTGTACAGTCCTTGTGCATGCTTTAACAGTAAGCCTGGTCTCCAACAATAATGAATAAACAACAAAAACAAACAAAACCCCAGAAACTCAACAAAAGGTGTAACAGCTTTTATAAACCCATAAAGGTGCAATGTGTAAGATATGCCAGAATTTTAATGTAAAACATAAATGAAAAAAATAACATTATCAACAGAGTGTGAAGAGGTAACAGTGTTGACGTTATGTCAAAGACGTCTATGTGTTGCAAAGATATCTACTGATGTTAGCTAACTGACTAGTGCCGGCCCGTCCTGTATTGTAATACCACTTGTTCCTCTAGAGGCGACACTGTCACTGTAGTGTCAGTCTGACCTCAGTCCAGAGGACGAACAAGTGTAGCTGCTACGACTGGTTTGTCAGTAATACAGCCATGATCCCTGAACGTTTTTAGTTTAAAAAACAAAGCGTGGTTCCACAACTGCATCTCTTGCCTCAAATGTATTTTGAAACCATTTTTTACAGATATTTTTAATGATACTTAACATTACCAGAAGACTTATTTTATTAATTAATATAAAGGTCTGTGTATTTTTGCCAGTGTCTGTGTTTCTCGTATTTACTTGTTTTGTTCTTCTGTGGTGGTTGCCTTAAGAGAGAAGACACCCTTAATCCATAAATGTATCCACACATAATGTTTCTGTAGTGAGACGGTGAGGCATAAAGTACAGTGCATACATAGGCTACAGTATCTCGGTATTAGATAACATTCAAACTTGCCATCCCCATGCACAGTTTACATTGACTTTTCCTGAGTGTAAAACATTAAAGATCCTGTGTGTTTCTATGGTGAGCACAGAAGGAAGTATACAGCTACTACTGTGGTTCTGATGGGAAACACTGAAACTAAAAGTTTATCATCTACATTTCACAATATAGAAAGAAAGATGAAGAAAATGCATTGCCAGTTGTCAGACTGGAATTTCATGATAATGTATCAATTAACCAACCTGTCTTTTTTCTGTTTTACTGCAGGAACAAAAAGATCTGTAGGCAGTAAGACATCTAAAGAGAGAGAGCACGACAATCTAAATGTCAGGTCACCTCAGAAGACAAATGCACATCATTACAATACAAGAGACTGTGGCACACTGTATCAATCATTATAATGCCCACACATTTCAGAATTTTATTAAATGAAACGTAATTCTTCCTCATTATGATTAGCAAATGCTAAATCCTGGAGCGACAACTTGTATGGACTTGTTTTATTTGTGTAAGAAACTTCCAGAAAAGGTTAACATAGAGGTCTGTTCAAACATTCTCATTTAGTGTTTCTATCAGCTAATGGCTACTGAAGTGGAAGACTACATGCCAACAGGGCTAGCTAACATAGCTGTCTAGCCAGCTGACTACCTACCATTTGCTGAATGTGAAGGGCTCGATGTAATGCCTTGTTTGTGGTAACCAAACGAATGGCGTGGCCGAAAATTAACTGGAAATTGTCTTTAAAGGCTACTATGTATTCCACTGCCTCTCTTGATTTACAAATGACTATGTCTGATTTTATTATACTACTAGACAGTATAATGGAACATCAATCAAAGCTTAATCATCAAAGGACATTGTTCTTGAGGCAAGAAATTATTCTTTTGGTGACTAAAACTATATTTTAGTCTTCTGTTTTTAATGTTGTGGTTAGAGATGTACCATAAAGCATTATTTCAGATAAATGTAGATCACATTTATAATTCATTGTTAGATTGATCGGAGGCACAAAGACCAATTCCAGTATAATGTGTAATTTGTTAGGTAATATGCAAATATAAAACATTGACTTCTCAACATTGTTTTTTTTTGTCTTTTATTGTGGCCCCCAATTTTGAAACCAAACTTACACCCATGAGTGTGAACTTTAAAAACAGGAATGGATCAATACCACATTATGTCTCCATCTTATATACAGTATAAATATATATATATATATATATAAATACATGCCATACACTTACCTGAGGGTGGAGGCCTTTAATGTGGCTGAGATGATTATGAGAAACTGGGGAAGTCACAGAATATCAAAGCACCCAAATAGGCCAGAAGATTCCAAAAAACAGCTTTTGATCGGTTATAGAAAATCTAACCATCATGTTTACCTGAGAAAAGAAGCCGATAGGCTTGCTGAGATCTTTTCCAAAGACAGTTGTCGTCAAAAGACATCCATGACCAAAAAAGACCAGAAGATTCCCGAAAACATCGATGAGGTCAACTTCCGTTCTATAACAGAGGATGAGAAAAAACAGACTCACCCAAAGGGAGGAAACCTTTAAGGTGGCTGAGGTCTTCTGTTCGTCATCAAAGAAGTCCGGATGATTCCTCAAAATGTTAATGAGAACATCTTCTGGTGTACAATGGACAGTGAGGACATGTGCTGTCTTGGGGCAGCAAGCTTATAATGTGACGGATAGGAAAGCCAAAGAGTGGGATAATCAATCCAAGACCAACCAGAGCAGCTTATTTTTTTTGATAAGAGCTAATTGTGAAGCATTATGGAAAACAAGGATATACAGGCTCATCTGAAGGAGGAGGCTCATATGGTGAGAGGAACACTTCCAACAATGTCCACCAGCTCTGATGCCACCTTCAATTAACATGAATGTAAATACATGTTTGTAATCTATTAAGTTATTATATGAACTAAAATAAAAAAAAGAAAGAATCTCAATACGTTGAAGAATCAGAGGATGCTCTCGATGAGGCCGATACAAGTCCAAGTCATAACATCCGCAAGACCAGTACGATAATAAGATAAGATAATAAAATTAATGTGTTCAGACTGGGAGCGGACGTGAGTACAACAGTCGTGGAGAAAACAGTAGAGAGGGAAGGGAAAAGAAAAAAGAGAGAGAGAAAAAAAAGAAGTGCAGCAGGAGAGGTTACATGATGAGAGGAGTAAAGAGGAAATGAGAGAGGATAGTGGAGTGTAGAGGAGGAGAAGAGGGCTGCGGTGAGAGCCTCTCGTATCAGACTAATGTGCTTTGTGGCATCCAGCAGGTGTGTTGCTTGGACAGATGCCAGGTCTGGTCAGCTAACTAAGGAAAGAAGAGAGAGAGAAAGAGAGAGAGAAACACTGATGGTCAGTGACTGTGTTTGCATCCTAAACATGTTAATGCATAGGCACGATTATGTCAGGGTGACAACTAAGGTCAATAATAGAAAACATGAGCCCATCATCACATCTTGAAGCTGTTCATTCAGTGACACATCATGTGTCATCATCAAGAAATTTCACTTAAAGAAATCACATACATATTGTTACGTAGTAGATTATATAAGATAAGGCAAGTTTAATGCAGCTGAGATAGGTGAGAAAGAAAATAAGACAAATATGTAGACATGGGAGTGGGAAGAGGAGGGAGGGAGAAGGAGAGATGTCGAGCCCACTGGCAACGCTCTCGCTCATGCACAGATTTGGCCCTGAAAGATCTGTGACAGGAGGGCAAGCTGGGCAGTGTGTGTATCTACATCTGTGTGTTCCAGCAAGTGAGGGGAAAGAGAAATGAGCAGAGTTGAAACAAAAGGGATTGAGATGGAGTAACCGGACGAAGAATTGAAGTAGAGGCGAGAGGAGAGGAAGAGAGTGGAAAGAGAGAGAGAAGACAAAGAGGGGAGAAACTTCCCAGGACAGAGAGAGAAGCGAGGCAGAGACGCCATATGGCATCGCTTCAGGAGACGAGGACTAAGATGATTGATCGAGGAAGAGGGGCCTTAGTGCGCATTCGGTCCATGTGGCCATTATAACACAGTGTCCTCTCAGGGCTGGATGGATTGCTTTATATCCAAAATAAATAAGAGAAAATTACTGAGTATAAAACATATTTTACTTCCTTTTAATCCAGAGAAGCTCAACACCGAAGAGGAGCGATCATTATTCAATTCAACCCACTGCATCGTTTTCTTCTTTCTTCCCTCTCATGCGACTCATCTCTCATCTGTGCTGTGTTTCCCGCTCATCATATTTTCATAAAGGCCTCATCTCCTCTCTCCCTTACCCATTTTTTTTTTTACATATAAAGGAACACACCAATCTGATGGCCATAAACTCTTTGATCAGTTTACCGTGGGCGGGCATTTGATTTACTTTAACGTGCCCGATGTAAACATAGTAGGTGCTGTCGGAACGTGAGTCTCGGCCCATTGATCAGGCTGAATATACAATCATAAGCACATCCTCTGTATCTATACTTAGCATATGCATGTCGTCAGAGGCTGAGTTACATTTCCTGTGCAACAGCCCAGGCAGGCTGAATGTCCACTGATCTGTAAACAACATGGATGAAGTCATCGACAGTCAGCGGTGGAAGAAGTACTCTGATCTTTTAAGTGAAAATAGCAATAAATGTAGAAATACTCAATATGCACTTAAAGTACCAAAAGTAAAAGTGTGCATTATGCAGAATGGAATTATATATGTATTATTTTACTGGATTATAATTATTGATGCATTAATGTGTTCATCCCTTTAATGTCGCAGCTGGTAAAGGTGAAGCTAAGTTGAATTACTTTAAATATTGCTGAGTTGCTAAACCTGTAATAATATATCATAATGTATTAGTTTATTTAACCATACATCTGACTTAAGCTGCCATTTAAATGTGGAGTAAAAAGTCAAATATATCCCTCTCAGATGTAGTGGAGTCAAAGTATAAAGCAGCATAAAATGGAAATATATGGCAAGAGAGGAGAGGGAGAGATGCTGATGCTGCTGCCAGAGGAGCAGCTGACCGTGTTTGCTCAGAACAGCGAGTCTCTAAAAGGGTCTCAAATGTTGTGAAGTCCAGCAACAAAGTCGCCAAGTCGTTTGCCACACAAGAATCATTGGTTGTATAAGCTCATAAGTCATGGACCTATTCGTATTAAATATGTTGGCAGTTTAAAAAGACCCGAGGCTTATAGCCCAATCTTCAGGCCCTAAACACATCGCTCTTCTGCCTCACCAGTGCCCTCCTCTATTTTTCTTTTGTTTGAATCTATTATGAATGAAACAATGGACTATGGGGGTGGCACGGCAGCTCGGTTTGCATTTATGGAAGAGAAGATTTACATCCTTTTCTCACGTTGGTGTGTAGAGATTTTATCGCCAACAAAATCAACCTTTTAAAACTGTACTAGTGAGTATAACTCAAACAGAGAATACAGACACTTATGTGGCTTAAAGAGCCTACGAAATGATATTTCGTCAGTGTTATTGGCCTTGGTATATGATAGAGGTTGCATTTCTATTGTGAAATGTGCCATATATATATTTTTATTATTGATGTATTCTTAATAAATCATGATCATAACAGCATAAAAATGACCTCCGCTAACAACAATCGGTCGCTGCGCCGGGAACATCCACATCGGCAATGTTCGGGCGATGACATCACAAGTAGAACACAGCCGCCAGTGTTTGTCTGCGTTGAAGCGTCCAGCAAAGACTGATGTCAATTATTATGATAAAGAATGGACAACAATCGATCGACAAGGATAATTGGCAAGTGATGTGTTGTATAGGGATGTGGGGCCGTCTCCAAATCTAGCTTTCTGTGGCCAAAAGATGATAAAATGTCGCGTTTATGGACAAGACAAGTGCGTCGATGAAACCGACGATTTGTGGGCAGCACTTTGAGAGATCGTGTTTCGAACAATCAACTATGCTCGCCAAGGAAATGATATTCAAAAAGAATTTAAAACTGAACGCAGATGCTGTGCCTACAATACTGCCGAGACCCCAGCCAGCACAAGCCAGCACGCCGACTCAAACACGTCCGCCAGTGCAGAGTCCTCCACCAAAGAGACGACGAAATGCATTCACCAAAAGGGAGAGAGCGAAGGTAAGCCGTGCTACTTGTTACTGTATTTATTGTTTCAAGCATAAAGCCATAATCGGTCTAGGCCTACTGTATGTAACAAGTTTACCCCAGGCCCTAGCCAATATCTGTGTTATTGTTTGTAGTATTAATAACTTTAGCTAATTACACTTCATTAGCTTAATTAAGTATATATTCAATGTTTATAACAGGCTTCCTCATTTGATTCTGTAGTTTGAGTAAAAGGTTGAGTCTATTTAACTTTTAACGATCACCCTATTATTACATAGGTATTGAAACATTGGTGAATGAAGCCACTGACAGAACTGAGGATACCTGTATGATCAGCGACCATCTATTAGACATCCACACTGGGGAGGATGCTGTGTGTACACCAGTAAGTATACAGACTGTACGTCATCTGTACATTACAGTTGTAGTACCAGTAGACCTGCACATGACGTGTTGAAAATTCAATGTATAGCATCACCACATGCATGTACATAATTCATATATTTGTCAAACTTAAATCCGGTATATTTAGTTCTTATACAGGTTAACTTATTTCTTACAGACAAACAAAACAAAACAGGTATTCAAATCAAAAACCTCTAGTTGTATTCTCTTCACCTCAGGCGTTGTCTCTTCCTCTCCACTGACATGGTACAGCTGGGCAGCAACTTGTAATCCCTGCTGCATCCACCGGGAGGGAATGTATCTCCTATCTATGAACCTGCCTCTCATGAAATCGCAATACATATATAATTCTTGATTATAAAACATCTTTTTTTTTACAGAGTATGTTACTGAACTGTTGCCCGAGACTCTACGCTTTGTGCCAAGACAATGTTGATGAGGAACCTTTCGAAGTCCCAGCTCCACTCAGCAGTCAGTGGGAAGAACCAAACAAGAGGGATGGTGTAGTGCTGTATATAAGCAGATTCAATCACTGAACTGATATTGTGTTTTGTTATTGACTCTAATAAAGTGCTGGATACTTGAACGTAGCACAGATATTTTTAATGGCACTTGATGGCATTCTGTGGTTCTTACCAAGTATTCCCCGACAAAATCTCACCAGCTGGCGGTATGCCACATAGCGATACATTCTGTAAAATAATAGATAGTAAATGTCAATGTCACTTCAACCTTATTTGCTTATTTATCTATTTATTCTGTAACTTTGCCATAGTGGCTCCCCATAAATATATCAACGTTTCTGAGCTCTACACATTTGTGCACACAAGTAACTTATTCATTACGTGGCTGATCACCTGCTTGTTGTCTGTCCCTCTTTGAATACCTTTGGTAGGTTGTCTGCAACACCCAAACATCCAGACACTTTGATTTGAATCCTGGGTGATCGGTTATGCAGGCTATGTTTGCACCATGTCCCTCATATTCATTGAATTCCTCCATGGCATCCTTTTCTTGGCAGCAGCTCTTCAATTGCTTCAATACAGTTTTCACATGTACACCTAATTGTACAAAAGAAGAGTGGTAAGGACATGTACACAATATGCAATATCCAGAAAAAAGGCCAACATTAACATCTTAATTTCATACTATTTATATGCCTGTGTTTCATGACAGGCTCGTAAGCAGCTCATAAGCCTGTTATGGTCGGATCTACCTAGTAGCAACTTTTTACCCGTTTCACGTAATTCTCGTAAAGTTACGTCATTGTAACTTCAATGAAAATTTGGTTATTTTTACGGCTACTATAGGCAGCCGTAAGACGCTCGTCAGTAGGCAGACTATACTTTATAAAACAGCGCTGTCCTCCGGTCTGTTTGTTAGCTAATAGCAAATGCTTTATATACAGCTCGTAATATATGACATTTCACATCAAACACAACGATAGAACCTCAACCGCAGAATCTTCGAGAAAGAATCAAGTTATCAAGCTTTACAGACGTCGATGTGTCCAAGTAGAGACATAATTGAATATTTAGCTATCGAGCAATTTGCGGACAACTAGTCGGGTTCATAACAATTCAAGGAAACCAAGCTATCGACTCGATATAGGATAGCTTGCGATCTATTTACAATTGAGGATAATGTTACGTTTTATTATGATGTATTTAATATTTATTGGGAAGTTCTATGAACTATAGTCAAATGTATATACCTGTCTGTGTTCTGTTGCCGCACAGGATCTCCGCAAAATCCAGGATCACCGTCACCATCATCCGTATGTTTGCTCCCGTCTGTGTCTCCATCTTGAATACTGTGTCTCCAGCTGCTCTGTTTCCACCACGTTAAACTTGCCCATGTGATCTAAATCCATGACACCGGCATCCTCTTCAATAAACTCCTCTTCTTGAAGGTGCAACGAGTCTATTGATGACTCACTTTCACTCGATTCTGTCAAAATATCCGAGCCAGAGTCCGACATGCCACGTCTGCTGTGCTGTCTGTGTATTCAACTGGTGGACTGTGTTCTACTTGTGACGTCAGAACACGGCGTCGGCTGTTTCCGGTAGCGGCGATGTCAACATCGGTGGTCGACATAATAAATCGTGATTCTATTAAATACTGCGGGCATAGTGTCATAAATAACACATCATTTAACACCACAAATAGCATTTACTATCATCAGTAGAATTTCATGTTTATCATTTCGTAGGCCCTTTAACTTATGTTCACACACTCTAGTTACAAACAGTGTCATTTTATTGGACAGTGCGTTAGCAGCTGGAGAGATTTAAAACATACATGGAGAAACTATAAATGTATGTGGTGTATATGGTTGTCATAAGAAGTGCTCTCTATCAGATTGAAAAAGAGCTCATCCCTCATGAAATACACCACAGCTAAGTTAGAAGACGTCAGTAAGAAAATGTGTAGCAACATTGAACACTATAGAGTCCGTAAGTACCTAAATAAATCCTAATTGTACATTTTATTTGGTCATCAGATTCATATTTATTGAGGCCAGTTTTGGCACCAACAGGATACATTCAGGTTTGCCCTAAACCAATTAGAGAAAGCTTTTAGATATTAAACCAAAGTAGGAAATGTAGTCAGAATATGAAGAGTTTAACCTTTTTATTACTTTGACAAAAAGGTGCAACAAGAAAAAGGAAAGATTTTATGTTAGTGTTTGACAATAGTAAAGGCAGCTTAGAAGGTGTATAAAGACTAGACTGATAAGTTAAAAAAGAGATGCAGAAAGTGATTCAGAGGTTTGGAACCAAGGCATATGTAACACGGCCTTTTTATTCTGTCTAATACATACTCTAGGTAAACCACTGCAGGGCGTTACAGGAAGTCATTCTGTTCTTAAATGAGCAAAAATATTGAGACATTAAAGCGATTATCGGACATTATCTGTATTTGCGGGTATTTTGACAATTCATTCATCACTTAAGTCAGTTTTTAAGCACAAAAAAAGCAAACTGTCTTTGACTGTCCAAAACCCATAGATATGAAACAAACAAAAGAAAACATTTGAAGACGTCATCTTGTTACCGCGGTGATTACAAGATATCCTGTGGATAGATTGGTGTCCCTCTGAGCAAGAGATACCTGGGTAATAAAACAAGTGATCACCTGCGGGCCTGGTATTCAAGTATCAGCAACTCCAGTGGCAAGAACAAGCTTCTCCACAGAGGGGGGTGCCTCTCTGGCTGTGTTGGAAAATCTGGGGAAAAGGGCACAGACTATGTTGCTGTTGGACAAATATCTCAACGTCACGTTGGTAACACTGAGGGGTCAGTGAACACAGTGAATATTTTAAATACTGTATATGCGTAAGTTACAATAAACAAATACTTCAGCATGTCAGTAAACATTCTTATTTGCCATTAAATGTAACATAAGTTTCATGTTATGAGGTTTTTTGGCCGTGTGTATTTTCCCCTTTTGACAGAGCTAGGTGCTAAGCTAAAGACATTCCAGACTTGTATTACAACGCACCAAAATAATATGAATTTCAACTTTCTTATTTGACTATGGTTAAGATGCCAAACAAGGCTACCAGTGGCGTCCTACATCTGCTTCCAGACTTTCGTGCTGGCCTACCGTGCTTTGAATGGATCAGCCCCTTCCTACATCCAGGCCATGGTCGAACCATACACCCCAGCGCGTTCACTTCGCTCTGCGTCGACCAATCAGCTCGCCACTCCCTCACTACGAGTGGGACCCAGAATTCCCTCAAACAAAACCCACCTGTTTGCTATCCTGGCTCCAAAATGGTGGAACGACCTCCCCATTGATGTGAGGTCAGCAGAAAGTCTCCACACCTTCTGCAGACTGAAAACCCACCTGTTTCGACTGTACCTCGGCGAATGAAGAAAAGTAAATAACTGTTCTTTGTATGTTGCACTTATATTGGTTTGGCTTATTTATAGCTAATAGTTGAATTTGTATTCTATTGTTTCTGTATGTTGCACTTATATTGTTGCACTTCAAACTGGCTATTTGAAGACAGTGTTCACTTATACGATTGTACCTATTTGAAGCTATTGTACTTACAAGATTCTTGCTGTTCGGAGTTGTATCTCCATTATTGTTTTACACGTTTCAGCTAAATTAACTGTAATGTAATGTAAAGTGGATTTCATTTCCAAAAAAGGATTCCTTTCAACCTGAAAGGTGGGTTCAAATTTTCAAGTGTGCATGTTGATAGACTTCAACATGTAAGTAACGTTGTGGATTCAAACAAAACTACTTGGTTAGGTTCGGGAAATATCATGGTCAGGGTATTTTATGTAAAGTACGTAAATTGTATGTTATGTAAGTTAACTTGCGTACGTCAATTAGAATAAGTCAACATTGACTTCATACGTGACACAAACAGCGGCCTCCTCGATGAAAGTCCTGTGTTTGTTTGACCCATACATCCAGCCTGACCTCTATATACTACGTCACCTGACTTTGTCTTTTACTACTAAAAAGACAGTACTGTAGTACTGCTACTAGAGCCCTGCATGTGCGAAACTGACACCAGAGGGGTAGGCCTACCTGAAGCATGACGCGTCGGGCAACTGACCAAGCTGCCATATTTAACAAGTTGGGAGTGAGAATGCGCTGAAATGTTCACTCTGTGTCTGAAGAATATGAACTCTTCTCAGAGACCACTTGCAAAAACTTTAGAAATGTGTGAATCCCAAAGAATGAGTGAACTTGACACAAGAGGAGGACAACTGTGTCAACACATGATGCATTGACAGGCAGCAAACCTGCTGTCTGAGCCACTAAGATCAGCTTCATACACGAAACGTTCGAAATTACTGCAGCTGTGTTTGTGTGTGTGTGTGTGCGTGTGTGTGTGTGTGTGTGTGTGTGCGTGTGTGTGTGTGTGTGTGTGTATCCAGTTGGTATTTTGAAATTTCCTCCCATAACTGCTGATCCATGAATAGCCCAGCTAGCTGCTTCACCACATGTCCTGTCATTGAGTGCCTAATTGGCAAAAAACATACACACTGTTGCTGTACACACACAGAGAGATGAATAAGTATGCCTGCACACACGCACATATTATAAATACAGTTTTTGTTGCAAAGCCACGCACATAAAGTGTAACAAATAAACACACATACACACACACACACGCACGCACGCATGCACACACACACACGCACACACACACACACACACACACACACACACACACACACACACACACACACACACACACACACACACACTGCAAGGGAGAAGAAAACACAATTAGAGAAGAAAAATGTCAGGTCTACTTCACAGTGTGCAGACTTCTCAAGTGGGCCCCCCAGCCCTCGCTGTGCTGGGAATGGGAATTAACAGGGCCGCTAAATAAGGTAATGTGTTCCTGGGAGAGTTGCCCTCCGGTCACTGCGCTTCCAAATGAAGATGCTTTTAATCTGAAATACTCTTGACACTTATGGAAAACTACACCTTTACTGTAAGAAGTGAAGGATTAGGCGTGGCTGTTCTATATGAAGGAACCTATTTGATCGTTTTGCCATCAAGGTCTTTTATTCGGAATGGAAGTGCAGCGACAGATGAATTATGGGCCTGTGTGTATTTCTTTTTTTGCTTTTTTTGCTACTTGCATCTTGATTTGTTATTTTCTGAAATGAATGTATTTTATCTCCTCCAATTAGTGTGATAAATTGAAGCAGGAGAAAGAAAACGCATGTAAACAAATGTGCCAGCAAAATGATTATGTAGCCTTTTTCTAGAAGGGCCTGTAATCCATCTTATGTGATTTCTTAGTTGTTGTATTTCACTGATAAACCTACTTTACTTCATTAAACTGATTAAGATGATACGGTGATAATGAGGCTCACCTAACTTGATACTAGAGTATGACCCCCTCCTCCAAACCAACAGCGGGAAAAAAATAATAACCTGCACACAAGAAGTCATTGTGTCTCGAGAACATTTTACGCTGAGCTAGTTCCCCTCTCTCTCTTTCTGTGACTGACTATCATAGCCAATTTTACAGTAAATTACTCCCTAAACAAGCTCGATAGAGACAAGCCCAGCAGTCTGGCACCCGGCGCTAGCGTGTAAACATGATTATATCGAGGAAGTGGCATCACATTTTCGAGCACACAGTGACAGCCAATTAGGGCTTGTGTTAGTGCGGCTAATTCTTCAAATGCAGTATGGTGAGGAGCGACAGACTGGGATGGAGGGAGGGCAGAGGAGGAAGAGATGGGGAAGGGATTGATAGAACGAGAGAGGAGCAATTAAAAGGGAAAACAGGAGAAACACAACAGATTGGGTAGTAATTACTGTGTGTGAGACACCATATTAGTGTTGTTTATTTTGACTCAGACGCTAACAGCTGAGAGGGCTATTTGTGAGTGAGTATGAAGATGGTAAAATTCAATTATACCTGCCATTAGAGTCTATTAGCTGTCTATAGAGGAAAAAAGAAGGGAGATAAAGAAGAAAGTTTTTTTTGTCTTGCTGACAAGACGCAGAGGGGTTTGTGACACTAATTTTTCAACGCTCACAAAGTAGCCAACGAATGCTGGCAACAATTAAAGGCAATCCCATCCATGTGACAGTTTTGAGCTGGAAATGCACCTATAATTGCTCACAGGCAGGATCTCACTGCTGCGCAGGCTCACCATCAAGCAAGCCATGGGGTTATTAGATAATAATTGGAAGAGCTCAATTAGTTTGTCCTCTCTCCTCCCCCTTTCCCTCTGTCTCCATAAACAAAAAGCACATTACACATCGATCCCTGAGAGTTGCTGGGGTAACGAAGCGATGGTGGGTCTCTAATGAACTGTCTTGTGCCGGCGGCTTGAAAACGCTCTGATTCTGATAATTAAGTTAGTCCAAATCAGATTTAAGAGAGTGAAGTTTTTACAGCCGTTTTCACCAGCCATTTAATTTAGCTTCTCCCTGTTGTGGCCCATGAAGGGACATGGCTTTATGCCTTTCAGGGTGATGGTACCAGGGATTCCCCCTCTCACTGATGCGTGTTTGGCCCTCCAGTCTTTTGCTGAGTGATTTCCTCCAGGCAGGGTCTCACAATGTAGTAACAAGCGGGTAATTTCCATCTTTTCCCCTGCTTATTGAGGATCCAGTACAAAGTGAAGTCACAGATTGGGGTTGCAAATTGCCAAATTCCTAGGTGCGCCTTTCAGCATGTAACACATGAACAATACAGAGTTATTTACCTTAATACAATGTCTAACATGCCAGGAGTGTTTAGCAAGAGGCAGCAGGTGGCCAGGGAAAGGAGGTTAGCATCTTGTTAGTATAAAATATATGCTTCCAACAACAGACTTAAGGCAAAACATTTAGAGAATAAATCTAGAGTTAATTCCTGGTGGGGTTTTAAAGACTTTTTACACTATTTCAAATAGCTACTGGTCACTGTCTTGGCTGCCGACAGGAAATATAACCCACACAGGATTGATGATTGCAATTCTAAAAAAATATTAGTTTAAGGCTAGAAATTATTAACACTGTAAAACTGCCTGTCTATCTTCTAACTGTGGGTGTTTCTCTCCCTCCCTCTCGTCCTTTGTGTCTTTTCCCCTCTCAGTGCAGCTGTTTTTAATCTTGTTGAGGCATGCTGCACTACACTTATGTGTGTAATTCTCATAATTCCCATGTTAAACGGAACATAATCACACTAGCACTGAAAGGCAATTCTGTTCGACCTCAGAAAATGAAAGGAAAGGGGGGAAAAAATGACCCTGCACAGGTTATTGCTTTCTGTTGAGCGTGCGTCAACAACTCTTGAATTTAATGCATTCCCGCGCGCGGCTCACTGGCCCTCAGGGGAAATAACAGAGTGTAGCCATTAGGGGATTGTGGACGAGTAAAGGAAGAAAAGGTGTTGAGACATATGCAATGTAAGACTGTATGAGTAGAGGAACGAGCGCGTGGGCCCTGAGGCCTATCGACGTACTACCAGACTTCATGATTTATCAAGTCTTAACACGACAGGGCCAATTCACATTTCACCCCAAACAAAAACATTTATTTGAAAGCAAATCATGAGTGAACACCTTTTTTAGGTACATTTAATTATACCCAAAGCGTGCACTTTATGAGTGAAGCTCGACGTGACTTAAGGCTCCGTGATAACCAGGAGAACATGTATTTCAATGCTGGGATTATAATAAATCCTTCTCCTGTCGGTAAGTGAACATGACAGTGATTACACATGTTTATAAAGACACTGCATGTCTTCCTGCATCAGCCTATTTTATCTTAATCCCTGTTTATACTAAATGAATGCTAATGTTTTAACTCGTCTGCTTCTCTCAAATACTCCTCCTTTGTGATTAGAATTAATCACATATGGACTGCACACGCATCATTTTAGCCTGATTTTCATTCATTCATTGCATTGGTGCAGTTTATTGTCTCTTATGAGATGTATGATTTGCCAGTTTTGCTTGGATACATATATATTATTACTATGCACTGTACAATGTGTATCAAAATACAATCAAGAGTTAAGATTACAGTTTACCAGTAATGTCATCCACACTTGCTGCTCCATCTGATGTCTCATACAGTGTATAAGCATTGAGGCCATCTTAAAGTTGCACCAATCAATATTTTTATACTGACAATAGATCAAATGATTATGTGTAATGTTAAAGGGGTTTGTCACAGTGACAAACCCAGAGTGAATTAATACCAAACTCCCGTTCCCATCAGCTGTTTCACTTCCATCTCTCATTAACTTTGTTTCCAGCCGCAGCTGGCAGCTGTTGTCAGCAAAAGAAATTTCCAGCACCAAATGCCAAACAGACAAAGTTAACATTTAGCTGATGAACATAGCGGAACATTCAGCAGCATTAAAACCTGATATTTTATTTATATTGAGGAGCTGGATTGGTGAATATTGGATTTACGTTAACTGTTGGCTAGAAGAACAACTCCACATGAATGTTAATATAGCTCTGTGTCTGCTGTATGAGAGCATACGTAACAGTTTGTTCCTCTGTGGAGGACAAAAAAAATAATATAAATAATCTAAACTATGTGCAACACATACTGTGTAGTGCAGACCAGTTTGCCAGTACTAAAGTTTGTTCCAACTCTGATACCAAATGCATCATTCACCAATATCTTCCTAAAATTTGTTCTTGAGAAAGGTCCAAAGAAAAGTCTGCTTTCACATTCATGAAGTGTTCTTAATCCGCACAAATATTCATACCTTCGTTATTACAATGATAACTCCCATTGTGCTCATGAACTGAAAGTACATGCCAGTCTAAAGAGGGTGGACTACAAATATAAAGAAAAATTTCAATTCTGAATGCCAAACTAGTCGTCATGTTAAGTAGTGTCAGAAGAGTATTTTATATATATATATATATATATATATATATATATTATATATACTGATGCAAAGTGTTAGTGTAGTCTTAATGTATTTTAAAAGACCATAATGCTTTGTAAAATAATGCAAACAATAATATGTATATTTGTTATTATGTCTTCATAAGAACAGTTGGTGATTGAGGCCTCCTGCGCATCCTGTTCCAACCACTGGTCCAAATCTTTTTATTGAAACGGGATTTTACGAGCACCTGTAGTCACACTCCTACAGGCATCTACAGGAGCCTGTGGGAGTGTCGGAGCCCTTAGTTAAAGCCCTTCACCTGGACCAATGGATGAAGGATATTTTGTACCTTTGTCCTCTAACAATTTTCTCATGCCTGAGAAGCTAGATAGTAGTTTCAGACATGCATGTCATCAGTATATAAACTACTCTGCAAGTGTGCTTGCATGTATGTGTCTATTATGAGATGTGTTTTTTGATGCTAAAGCACTTTCCTTATTGTCAGAGATAAGCAATACTTAACATCTCCTAAATATTCACTCATGCACACATAAGCCATTACAATAACACGCAGCATTAGAATATTAGGTTTACAGCCCAGTCGTTTGTCAAAGGGCTCTTTAGGGGCTGTAAAACTGTCTGAGTGTGGGGATTTGTCATCACCACAAAGGCCTGCTCCTTCTATTAGTCATAAAATATATAGAGGCAAATACAGACTGTGATGAAGACGCAGCAGTGAGTCGGAGAGAGATACACATTTGTGTGGGGGAATTGGTCACAGGCAGCAACACTGATGCTACGTTGTTCAGTGATGTTTTGTGGTTTCTTTATGGTGAATAGAGAGAGAGAGACTAAAGGCTAAAAGGCGAAGACAGAGACGGAGCTGTGCAACATGAAGTATATACTGTACAACCTCAGCTCTATTTCAAGTACTTCTACAAGAGTATGTGTGTGTCCGCCCTTTGATGCAAGCAGTAATTTCCCATTTTCAATATCCTGTTCTATTTCATTCTATTCAATTGTATTCTCTTCAACTTCCACACACACACACACACACACACACACACACACACACACACACACACACACACACACACACACACACACACACACACACACACACAGATAGTCAGTGTTTCTATGAAGAAAGATGACGCCATTGAAGATGACAACTCCCATCTGACATTTACTAACCTTTTGAGCAGAGACATGGGGATGGAAGAGGGAAAGAGAAAAGGAGGAGAAGGGATGGACAGATGAGAGAGAGAAATGCAGTCGGGGGGGGTTATGCATTGCATTCTTATTTTTTCATCCCTTTCACCATCATATTGTGCTCAGCTCTCCACAAAAAGCTATTGTTGCTGTCTGCACCTTTTTTCAGGATTAAAGCATACAGACTATTTTAATACTCACAAAGCCCTCAATTTTTTCCCATCTTTTTTGTGCCATTCTACAGCTCTCAGGCTCACGTCTGCATGTTTGTAATATTTGCCAAAATACTAAGAGGGAGAAAAGCTGTCAAAAAAGGTCAACACATTTTTGAAAGAAATATTGTTGGCATGGATTCTATCCAAGTTAAGTGTTTTTGTTTTTCATTGGTTTTCCCATCAAATGTGTCCATTCAAGAAGAAAGAACACATTGATCAGTCAGTGACACGCTTAAAATGGTTGAGGTGATGCATTAACATAATAAATTAATGACTTAACCTCCCTGTTTTTCTCAGCTTTCACGACCTGGCAACCCTCCGTTTGTCTTCATCCATCCCCCAAAACAAACCCTCTACTCATCCATCCGTCCCTTTCATCTGTTTGAGATGTGTCCACCCCAACAAACTCCTATTCCATTGAACCTCAATACTTTTTTTGGTATCAACCAAAATATATCTATAGCACAGAGTATAGAAAGTTGTCATTTACTAAGGAGTGCATCCAATGTCTGGTTAAATTTGTTTCTTAAGGTAAAGTGTCGAAAAAGTTTCTTGTTGGTGTCAGTGTGAAACCCAGCGATCATATCAACACTAGAATTGAACTACTTCTTCCCACTACACCCACTCCTCCATCCATCATTCCTTCTTCCCCATACAAAAACTACCTCTTTCAGTTTTTGGAGTCATGTGGACACCTATGTTAACACCCGATCAATGCTTAGTAAATAAATACAAATCTAAGGGTCCACAGTCATGCTAGCTGCTCTGTGAGGCTGTACCAAATGCCAACGTCAGCATGCCAACATGCTCATAATGACAATGTTACCCTACTTATGTTAAGCAGGTATATTGTTTTCTATGTTCACCATTTTTATTTTAGTCTGTAGGCTAACATTTGCTAATTAGCACAAACGACAGAGTAAAACTGAGGCTCAGAGTTTAGCAGGTATTTGGTCGGTAACAACATTTGCACAGATAAAACATTTTCACCACAGTTAATACAAATGGAAAAGAGTTTCCGCTCCAAATTTCATGGCAATCCATCCAATTATTGTCAAACCGTTAGTCTCAAAATCACAAATGTGAGGTGGCGCTATAAGAGATCACCTAAGTTATTCGGCTCCATCCTCCTAAAACTATCAATGTCTGTAACAAGCTTTATGTTCATAAATTCATCAGTTGCTAAGTTATTTCAGTCTGGACTAAAGTGGTGGAGCAGCATATTATCCATAGAGCCACACAGCCGGCATGAATACACAACATTTAGTCCAACAAATATGTTCTTTAATGCATCACTCAAGTCAACTGCTGAAGACTGGTTTCTATTTCCCCTCCGTTTCCCCTCCTCATTCTTTGGTGATTCTTCCAGTGGATGTAATCCTAAACAGTACTGTAAATCAGCTCTTCCTCTGTTTGAGCCAATAGCGTAACAGCAAATACCATAAGCTTCCTATTAATTCCTTCGGTGCAGTAATGGCTTGTCCAAGTTAACAACCATCACTGGGGATTCAAACATGAGCAAAGGGTCAATTGGAATAGAGAGCAGGTAAGAGGAGGGAGTGAATAGTTGATGAAGAGTAAAGGACATCAGAGGGATAGGCCTGTGTACACATAAGGGAAGATGATTAATATGATTTGGTGATGAATAATGATATCTTGGGTTGTTAATAAATGAGCAGAGCATGCTAGAGTGCAACAGCACACTCATCAGAAGCTACTGTAGGTGACCTGGCCTGAAGAATACACAGGGAAACACACGTAGAGTACAGTTTACACAAATATTTTAAATATATATTTATTAATATATAATTTGTTTCATAATTCAACGCAGCATTCGTTTGTTTTGGGGCCACATGGGGCCGAGCAGAGCAAGCTGAAAACACAACATGTGAATTTGTTTAACATATTTACTTAATTAATTAATTTCCAGGCAAAGACACTACTATACTGAATAGGATTCAAAACTGCGCAGGTTCCCTATTGATTTCTAGTCCATTGCCTTAACCACAAAGATCCATCAGTAGAGTTTGGTACCGGACTTTGTACTTTTGAGGATAACTACAGGCCGAATGATGTTGGTGCTCCCAAGTACCGAGTCACGCCAAAACAATCTGTGCCAAATTGCAGTACCTGAAATTGCGTCTGGTAGAGAGAGAGTCAACGTCACCACTGCAGCAAGTGTGGTTGCACTTTTAAATTTTTTTTCTTATTTAGTTTGTTTTTCATAAGCTAGATCACTTTCCGTCAGTGGACAATTATAAATGCCCCAGAAGAATTGTGGAGGGGCATTTATTCTCCATTAAAGTCCCACTTAGCGACTTAGACTGTCTTGAAGTGTATTAAAAATCTGCCTCTAGTGCAACTTCAAGTAACATTTAAAATGATGTACAACTTCTTAAATCAGCAAACTGTATTGCCCATCGCTTGCTTTTTATTTATTTAAGGTAATAACAATGTAAAACAGTTTCTTGCATCACTAATGCTTGTATCATTACCAAACACATTAATTCGGTCATTATCATCATTCATCCAATTGCATTCATTCTTCCTAATGCAAATTCAAAAATATTCACTACAGGAATGCAATACTCTTTTTGTTTTGTCATTGTCATTGACAATAAATGATCCTTAAATCATTGAATGATATTGCAAAGAGCCTGGTATATGCAAAAGGTGTGAACAAGATTGTGCACTTCCCAGGTGTACGACTGCAACATCATAACAGTAAGATAGACACCTGTAATCCAGTTTCTCAGCTCCAGGTTATGCCTGAGGCAGCAGTGTTTACCGACTATATTGGCTTTCTTGTGAAGCATGTTGCTCACACGCACACACACAGATACCCACACAACTCGGTGGCCTGCAGAAAACGCCTATCATTCATTGCCTCCAACAATGTCAAGCCACATATATTCAGCCTCATGTTCACAGGGATATAAAGAATTCCCACCGCACTCCCGCTCATGGCCGGGAACAGCCAGCGGGGAAACGTGCTTGCACAAAGCAGGGAATACAACATGTTCTTCAGTAAGGAATGATTTTAAGTTACACCTGCTAGTTGTGGTTTCATAGATGGAGGAGAATGTCAGGAGGCTATGCTATAGTCTGATGGGTAAGAAGAAGTAAGGGAAATCTCAACAACTTTAAATTGACTTGAAAAAATAAGTGACAGTATAGCAGCAGCAAACAACAGTCACACTGTGTCATACTAAGAAATATATAATGCTGAAATAATCACCCCAAGGGCAGCCATTGAATATTAATCTGTTTAACACTGTCACCCACACTGTTTGGGTAGATTTCTAAGATTTCTAAGAAATGCTTTAAGTTCTTCACATCATCAATGTTTTCATCTTTTGTTGCTTTCTTAGCTCAAGGATAGTTATTTAGTTTAAGTGATCCTCATACAGTACCAAATCTATTTTTTTGAACGTCTGTGTGTGGGCCAGTGCCATCTACTAAAATCTCTTTTATTAACGGGAATAAAAAAAAACAGGCTTTATTTGATAAAAGTAATGACTTCTGGGCACTAAATATAGCCTCATTCCTTGGAGGAATATTTATTATTTTTAAAGTTCAGTGAGAGCAATATTTTGCTGTCTCATTTTGGTGACTTTGGTGGACGGTGTGGTGTGGATGGATGATCGAGGAAGAGTGTCTCCTCCTCTATAAAGCAACAGGCTCAATCTGGCTATGCTAATCCACGTCTTGTAAAAGAAAACTTAAATGTAAAAACAATGTCCTTTACAATAAACTAATTTATTCTTAACAAATATAAGAAATAAACAGTAAAGGATGTGTTCTCAATGCTTTGTGCCAAGAAAACAATCAGATAATCAAATTCTATTCATCTCTGGGTAACATTTGAAATATTGAATCAACATATAAAGACTCTGGGAACTGGCTAACGGCAAGAAAAAGGGACCGGAATAGTGAAACAAAAACATGATTGGTTGACGCTTTCATTTGTAGCCCTTCACAACCATCACGCAACGACAAGTGTCGGACGTGAGTTTGTGGCTTCATGTCACCGGCTTCCATGGAAAATAACTTGTAGTGTGAACGTGGCCCTCTCATTCATCTGAATGCAGCCAGTCCTTTGGTGCAGTGACAGTTTCTACTCAGAGGACTCCGGCAATAACGGTGAACCAGGCTCAAATCTTTGTCGCAATACATACACATACATAAATTTGATGTCTGTTACGCATTTAATTGCATTCATCTGTTACTCCAACTGGACTTCCTGGATACATTTTCATTTTCTCACCAGTACCTTAAACAACAGGTGCCTTGAAACGCAGCCCGCTGCATCCTGAAACCCCACCAATTCTTTAAGTCCCACTAATATGTATACAATGTCTCATTCATGGTCTTGCGATTATGATTGAATTACACATCCAGCTATTCTTTTACAGCATAGGTCTGTCACACATTCCCAGCCGGAGCTGCTGGATACATTTTTACCACATTTAGCTATTAGGCAGTTAAAGTGGAAGCCTTAAAGTGTCTTGCCCGAGTGCACTTGCCAGCACTTGTTGGACAACACGACAGCATCGCTCACTCGTGCATAACAGCACAGACACAGGAAGTGTGACTGACAACAGGATAAATGGTTAATTTATGAAAATCAGCTGTATGCAGCAACTGTGTGTACTCCACCAATGTAATACTTCAGTGGCTATGTGTTTATAGTAACAACAGATACACACACACACACACACACACACACACACACACACGCACACACACACACACACACACACACTCGCAAACACATCTGGGATGTTGCGGCTATGCCTGAATACAGCTCTTCAGTGTTACTGCTTTAATAATCAGTTTTAATGAGCATCACTCTCTGTTATTCCCTTCAGCATGATTCTCTCTCTCTCTCTGCATCTGTCTGTCAGCCTTTCTTTCTCTCTTAACCCCCTTTTTTATACTCTCATCATCTCTCGCTCTCTCTCACACACACACACCCTGTCTTTCTTTCCAACTATCCCCCTTCCCCCCTGCTCTCTCTATTCCCTTTAGTTCGAAGCTCAATTAATGCCCCGTTTCATATCTGCTGTATGCAAAGTCCCCCTAGGTCTCCAACCCCTCCACACGCACACACACACACTCGCACACACACACACACACACACACACACACACACACACACACACACAATATGGAGCGCGTTTGTGTGCATGTGTGTTATACACAGGATTTGAAGGCTGTGCATGGGCATCCATGCATATTTGTGTTTGTGAGTGTGCACATTATGACCTTTGCACACATGTCACATGGAAGCGGTAAAGAAAATTATCTTAACCTTTTCATGCATGGGTTTTGATTTATTTATTTTTTAACCTCAGTGTGAGTTTTTGACGCCCACGTTAGTCTTGTTCTCGTCACAGCTGGAAACAACCTCATCATGTTGAGCTCTGTCAATGTCACTGGCTGACAAACAAACCGGTGGATAACCCAGTGGACACACGGCGGCAGCAATATGTCTGAATTTGCATTTATAAACAAGCCACTAATGCAAAACTTGCTTCAATTGATTAAACGACTGCTAACTTTCCTGTTAAACACATGATGATTATTTAGCTTTATATAATACATTACAATTTACAGCTTTTTAATTGAAATTGTTTTTTTTTGTTTTGCTTTGTTTTGCATTTTTTTTTATTTTGTCTGTGCTGAATTGTAATGTCACTTTAGGTTGCATAACGAAACATTTTATACTTTGAAATAATATAATATGATGTGTCGTGTCTACCCAAAGATCAGAGGATAAAGCCGACGGCTCAAACAGAGACAACTGACAATGATGAAGTTTCATTGTAGATAAGAAAATAAAAAATCTGAATCTGATTATATTATTATTGCAGTATTTGGAATGTGCAAGTTAATGTCTGTGTGTATGGATTTTGTTGCATTGTGTAAGTAGCCTATGGAGTGGGAGCCGGGAGATGGTCACAGTAGCTTGGCATAAAACGGGGAAACAGCTAATAAAGTATTTCTGATTCTGATTGGCAAGTAAATGAATACACAAACATACTAAAATGTCACACAATTGCTTAAACAACTCGTGCTTTATTTAGCAATTTAAAAAATATTCTCAGTAATACCCTTGTAATACTTGCTTGGGGTGCAGTGTTACTCATTGCGCGGCTCGCGAGCCTCCTGCGGCTCGCCAAGCTGTAATTGGTGGCTCGCGTGGCAGTGGGCTAAATAAAGGGGTGATAGATATGATTATGGAGTCAATACAGATTTCATAAAAATACTAAAAAAAAGCAGGGCTATTACATACAACCCATTAAAACACAGTGTCTGCTCTATTAGCCTACAAATAATAGATAATAATAATTGATAAAAGATGTAAATATAGACTAGAAACAGGATATTTAAACTTGCTCGGCCCAACTGGCGGAGTTGCCAGTTGTGGCGGTCTATCCAGCACTACAATGGAGAATGTGCTCTTGGACGGGTAGATACGTGGTGGGTTATTATAGGAAAAAAATTAACTTACGGTCATTAAAAATATGTTATCATAAGCATGCAAGCAGAATATGGACATTTGCTAAAACATCATTTATATCGCTAAATTGGAGCATTTAAATTGAAGGATACTACGACCAACCTGGCACTTCATACTCGCGTTAGCTTGGCTACTCCCATTAAAAAAAGAAAGGTACGAGCCATACAAGACGAGCATAGGACAATTCAAGAAGTGGACAGGAATTTGTATTTGTCCTCCACGAGTCGAACCCTTTGTGCTTAATGTGCAAACAGACAGATCTGGTTTCAAGCGAAGTCATTTGGAGACGCATTTCCAAACGACGCATCCAAAATTCAATGAAACTTACGCACCTGGAAGAGAAATTAGGGAAAAAAAGAAATAGAGCACCTTTCTTCTTCTCTTTCTGGACAGCAATGGCTCATACACAGGACAATTAATAGAGCTGAACGATTAACTGACACATCTTTTGAGATCGTGTGGATTTTGGCAAAAAAAAAGAAAGAAAATCCTTCTCAGACTTAGAAATTGTGCTTTTTGGCTTCAGCAGAAATATTGTTTTAAGGTAATTAAGTTATTATTATTATTATTATTATTATTATTATTATTATTATTATTATTATTATTATTATTATTATTAAGGTTGAATTTGTCCTATCAATGTGGCTCTCATGTAAAAAATAGTGAAGATCACTGGTCTAGTGGTACGGCTTCCAAATACAACACCAGATGGTTGTCAGTTCAATACCAGGGTGTCACCATTGTGCCCCTGAGCAAGGCACTTAACCCTGAGTTGCTCCAGGGGGACTGTCCCTGTAGTTAGTTCACTGTAAGTCGCTCTGGATAAGAGCGTCTGCTTAATGACGTGTTCTGTAAATATTCGTTCCTGTATAGAACTAATACTCAAATATTAATTCAGTATTAGGGGCCTACCAGTCCTAAAAAGCTCTGTGAATCAAAGCTCAAGCAAAGTTCACCACAAGTGTTCATTGTTTGTTTTTTCATGGTTATTGCTTAATAGAAATAATTTAGACTTGGCAACACATTATTTGAAAAAGAATGTAGTAATGTAATGTTTAACGCATTATCAGATTCAACCAAAACCTATAAAAATGTTCCTGAAGATCTTTATATAAACTGACCGATGTGTCTGTGTTCCTTAACCCCTGATGATGAAGGTGGCATGAAGTACACAGAGATATACTGTAGCTTAGTGGTTCAGTAGAACCCTTGAAAGAGTTTTGTGTACGTGTTTTACAAGAGCATGAGCAGGATGCACAAGATCTAATTACGTTGCACACACTGGGTGAGGCAGCTGGAATCACACAGGGCTTTGGAAATGTTCCCCCTGCGGCAGACACACACTGTTGCTGTCCTACTACATTCTGATGGCCCGAAGGAAGATAAGGACCATGCATTATGTGGACAACCTGCCTTGGTTTATGATCATCCTGAAATATGCTGACCATCATTTTAACCACAGTTTAAAGGAAGTGTTCACTTTCTTGCCAAGAGTTAGATGAGAAGATCTATGCCACTGCATTCTTCTCATTTAATTCTCCACCAGAAAAAGAATAAGCGTATTTCACAAAATGTTAGACAATAATTTACAATTCCAAAAAAGTAGCGCCGTCTCTAATTACAGGCAGGTAACATTAGTAAACTTTAATTAGTACTTGTCGAGACTCTCACAGCCCAGCTGTAGTGCAAGTAGTGCCAGCTGACGTGCTTACATCTGCTGCATGATTGCCGAAGCTAAGAGGTCAGTGGTTTGGCGATGGCGCTAACCTATATGGGAAATGTAATAATGAAAAGCATGCAGCCCTACCGGTTTCTTTGTTGTTTCATATAGGTAACATAGTTGACCTTTTTGAGCAAGTAGTGATTCATGAATTATGTCCCTGCAGCAGATAATTACTGTACAAATGTACTGAATAATTAATACACTATGGATGATAGAACACTGTAATTGTCACAGTCTGCTCCAGTACTTCTTACCTCAGCCCAGTACTTTTTCACACCCCGCCTCCTTCTCACCTCACCAGCCAGCCACTCCCACCTCATCACCTCACCTTGGGCTCAGGCTGCTGCCAATTAATCAAGCCCTTATTTAAGCCTCTCCCAGTCAGTCACACAGTGCCAGATTGTACTCTGTATCATGCAAGTCTTTCCAGCGCGCTTCCCCAAACAGATCTCTCGTTGCCGACCCTGCCTGTCCCTGACCTGCCTGCTTTGCCTGTTTCCCGACCAAGCCTGTTTTGGACCTGTCTGCCTTGCCTGTTTCCCCGACCCAGACAGGATTCCTTCAACCTGCCTTGCCTGTTTCCCGACCCTCTGCCCGGCCCAGACTTACCCCTTGCCTGCTACCTATTGGTTGGTCCTTGTGGATTATCATCCCGCTGTGGATCAGTGTACTCGGCTATAACCTGCTAACTATAACTACTAATAAAGATCATTACCAATTTTCCTTGGTTTCGTGTGTGCTACACTTGGGTCCAGCATCGACTTGTTGTGACAGTAATAGAAGAAGAAATACATCAATGTCATCTTTATGAATAGAATCTCAGTTAGAGCTTCACAATCCTCACTGAATCCAGAAAAGTGCACTCAGTAGAGCGTAGATCTCCAGCAGGTGTTTTTGCATCGACACTGCTGTAATGTTTGATTGAATGAAATCAAGCCACAATTAACCCCTGTCTATCCCGCAAGTGTATCAGGAGTTTTTCACTTGCACGTCTCATGCAACAGATACGCTTTCATTCGAATCTATGCAGCTGTGTGCATCGGCTCCGTACCGGCTAGTGTCTCAGCTATGTTTCACGGGCGCATAATGCGCTTAATCACTATGTTGATGCCCAATAAAAAGGCACCGAACAAATATAATGTATCTACATTTTACATCCTTGGCTAGGTTTGTATCCCACAGACTCTCCCTTCACTTTTGCCCAGCAGCAGGAAGCAAGACACGGGAACTTCTTGCGTATTAAGGAGCTGCAGTGTTTATGTGCAAACTATGTCCAACACTGTACATTTACTGCCTCTAGACAACATCAATGTTAACCTTTCCCTCCACTCCGATCACCAACACCCTGAGCACTGCCCTATTGAGCCACAAGTCTATGCAGGTATGTGGGAACAATTCCTAATCCCTAATGGAAACATGATTCTAAACTGAAGCAGTTGTTGATCACTTGTGGCCAGTAAAGAGGAGTGTGGAGTCAGCAGTCAATGATGCTACAAAAGAGTCAATATATAGATTTTTCTAAAATTGTGAATCACCACAACCACAAGAGGTCCTTGAGCTTACAGTCATAAACGTGTAAAAAGAACATTAGGCTGATGGGTCCTGTAATAAACGTGATTAGCTACGGATAGACAGACACACTCACACACAGTGGTGGGCTGTCAGGGCCAGCAAGGCCTTCTCTGCTGGCCTAAACATCATCAGAATATACATTTAATTTTAATATATTTTTTCCACAAATATGTATTAAATTATTCCCCATAGTCTATTCTCTTAATTTCATAGCTTTTCTCTTGGTTGCGCTGCTTCCAGCCTCAGATCGAGATTTGGAGGGCTGGCCTTTATTTATTTATAACGTCAGCACGTGCACGTCTTTTGATTGGATACACACTATTGAGAGGCAGAGCTATGCAGAGCTAGCAAACTTTGAATGAGCTAATTTGTGTAGATTTCTAAAAGGAAAGATAGACATCGTGAGAAGAGAACGGCCAACCCCGACGCTAGCGAGCCTATCACAGCTGGGAAAAGGGTTTGTCCGCCACTTTCAAATCACTAACTATGAGCGGTACCCCCGGCTCACAGAGGCACTGCACATTGTACTGCTGGGAATGCCTGCTATTTACAACTAAATGTTTCGGAAATATTAATATAACTCTGTTGTTAGGGTGATGCAACGCCCGGTTGTACTGCGTTTCTGTCTAAATGTATAGTTTCTAGAGCCATAGCGTCATAATGATGGTATTAAGAGGTGGAATAATTCAGGTAGGACTGTGTAGGACGTCACTGATGGCCTAGGTGTGAAATGCACGGCCCGCCATTGCTCACACAAGACCAAACACATGATCCCCTCCCAGTTTACGCCTTGCAACGACAATGAGTAAAATTTAGTGGCTTACGCAAAACTGTGGACACAAGTTGCTCCGTAACTTAATGTGGTCAGAGTGTTACTGTCCACATTAGTCTCTTCAAGGTTACAGTCTGAAGTGTCCTAATCATTTCCCAACAAATTCCAACATGTTTCCTGGAAAGAACTATGTGATTAAGTGCATATTAAAAAAACAAACAGAGAAGGTGTTCAGTTGGTCCACCTGCACGCAGTGTTTTCTAAGTAACAGTATTTTGTCACTTTATTTGGGTTTGAATTGAGCAGTTAATTCCAGAAAACCTTTTAGAGAAATTATAGATGTGCAAAATAAAGTGTTTGACTCATGTTTCTGTAAGACTCAACTTTTGATTTTCAAATTCCCCCCAAATAGCTGAAAACTATTGATGAAAACTAATGATCTTTAATTTCCTCTGCCATGGAGGTTATGAGTTCAGTCCTGTTTAGAATCAATCAGCAAAAATTGATCTAGATGTGGATTCAATGTATCACTTATATGTTATTCAAATAACTCTAGTTCATAAATTAAGTAATCTTGCCAAAATATAAAATATCCAAAGTTGAAGTTGACTCATCAATTTCCGATCATCTCAGGCATTGTGAATAAGTAATGACACTTTCTATGGACAATGAGCTCTTGTCATCACGCCTTCAAATCCTGTGTATAACACACATGCACACAAACGCGCTCCATATTGTGTGTGTGTGTGTGTGTGTGTGTGTGTGTGTGTGTGTGTGTGTGTGGTTTACCACGGTAGGACAAAGCTCAGTTGCTCAGCAGTCTTGACACCTGGGAGACGACTGTGGCCAGAGAATGACAGGTAGCTATATTTTTGTGTGTGTGTGTGTGTGCGTGTGTGTGGGAACAGAGCGTGTCACAGTGTTTCCTCTCCTCTTCCTCCATTCCACCTGCATTGCAGCAAACGCTGCATTTTGTAAGCGTTTACAGTACAATATTAAAGCAGGGAGGAGGCAGGGGGGGACAGCACACCTCCTCCTTTTCAAACGCCGATTTGATAACATTCAAAGTTGATAAACACAGTGGATCTGGTGTTAGCCAAGATTTCCAGATCTAGATAGATAAAATAAATGTTTGTAGATAATGTGAGTTGATGGCATGGCGACAGCTCACAGCAAAGGCCACACAACAGAGAACAAAGATGTGCTGGTAATCTATGTATACACATGCATGCTAAGTGTATTTTATAGTATGTGAAATATCAAAAAGTGGTTTGATTTTGGGTACATTTGACTTTTTTTGTTTAAATTTCAATAATTTTCTAGTATCTAGAAAAAAAAAAAAAAATATATATATATATATATATATATATATATATATATCTTGTCCTTCTGCTGTTTATCAAACCCGTATGTGAGGTAGATTCTTCATTAGACATTCTCCATTTTGTCCCAAAGGTGAATGAGCAATAACAATTGGGTCTCCTCTTATAACAGCAGGTCAATATTTTTGTAAACATCGGAATCGATAACAAATAAATGTGACAGAAGCTGGAGAATAAAGATCATGTAGTTCAGTCTTCAGAAGCTGAGGTTAAATAATATTTCTTTTTGGGGAAACATTTTGCGTGGCCACCTTCCTCATCATCCCTTGTGGATTCATAAATCTTCAGCTCTTATTATTACATTATCCTGTCAAGTTCTCTGCTCCACTCTGCAAAAGTAATTTGGTCAGGATTACAGTCCGAAAAACAAAATCATAGAACGATAGAGACAACTCTGAACAAAAAAATCCCAAAGTGAAACATTTTGCAATCATCAAAGCACGAGCTGTGTGTGTGTTTGCATCTTCACAAGTCCACTCAGTTCGTAGTTACCGTAGGCCTTAGGTCTGTGTGTCAGCATTTCTAACACCTGAGTGGATTCCTATCAGCCCTGTTCACGAGGTGCATCACAATCATTATAGGAGACGGAAGGTTTTTTTGGGGAGAGACAAAGAGCGTCAACGGTGAGCTGAAGGGAAAATGGACATACTGTTACTGCCTTTCTGTCTCTGTTTGGGTCTATCTGTGTCATTTTGAATAAGGTCTTGTTATCCTCATGTCTATTTTGGGTGATGTGACTCGGTCCCTCTCTTATTTTTAGTCATGCTAGCGGCCTGACAATGTGGGCCTGTAGGTCAGTTGGTCTACGACTTTGGTTCAGACAGAAACATGTCAAAAACGATTGGCTGGATTGCCATGAAATGTTGCACAGACATTCATGGTTCCCAAATAATGAATCCTAATGACTTTTGATGACTCCTAATTTTAGATTGAGTACCACAAGCAGATCGAAGTTTTCATCAATCCTGTAAAAATATTCCAACATCTTGAAGATGATTTGCACAAAACTTTGTCCAGACATTCATAGGGCTGGGTATCACCACTGATTTCCTGAATGAATTCATGAAAGGTCCCAATTCGATAGATAGATAGATAGATAGATAGATAGATAGATAGATAGATAGATAGATAGATAGATAGATAGATACTTTATTTATCCCGAGGGAAATTCAGGATTACATTTCTGATTCCATCTGATTCAATATCGATTCAATCAGTTACAATACCAATGTTGCTTGGATGAGAGAGATTCTCAGAGAACTACTGCTGTAATGCTGTAACCTGGTGCATTATTAAACATGTTAATGTTCAGGAATTGAGCCCAAAGCAGTTACAATAACAAGCTTCATGTATGCACGGGAAAAGGCACATGTAAAAAGATGGATCTCGAGATTTTATGAAGCAATATCGTGTCATATTTTAATCCCAGCCCTGAACATTTGTGGTTCCCAAAAGGATGAAGTTTAATGACTTCAATACTCCCCTGACTTTCCCTGAGTTTGAGCAAAATGTCATAGCAAATATAGGATGGATTGCCATGGAATTTGGAACAGACATCTTTGGTCCCCACAGGATAAATTGCAGGAGGAGACAGGGAAAGCATTAATAACCCATTTTATGTCATGTGTGAAATATTTTTCAGTAATGTGAGAAGATATTTATTGGCCAACATTCCATAGATAGATGCATATGCAATGGCAGCGCTTTGGTGTCTACTTGTGTAAATAATTTGTTATCATAGTACCGGGGCTAAATCTTTCCAAAGCCCACCATCTTGAATGTCCTGTCATGCGGGTGATCATGAAGAATGTCAAACTGTCTAGCAGGGTAAAGGTCACCTCAGAGCCAATCCTTTCTTTCTGTCTAAAGTATTGATAAAAGAAAATGTACTGTCATGCTGTGGAAAGAGGCTTATTAAAACATTATTGTCCACTTGTCAACTGAAGGCGAATAACAGGCGAAAGACAATGGACCTCAGAGCAGCAAACTACGTGTCTGAGCTCGCAGATGGTCTTTTCTTACTGTCAGCAAATGTTAGTGAATGGAGGTGTGCCTTATCTTCCTCATGCAGGGCTGAGGTTGAAGTGCAGTGAAGAGGTGCTTACTTTAACACACTTTTCTGACTCCATGGACCTCTACATGAGAACAAGATGCACAACATCAACATGGATTCTACCATTTATATATACAGTTATTGTCCTATAAAACATGAGGGGAATTATATAGGCAGTGCAATGCTCTTAATTTTAGGCAATGTAAAGCTCTTAATAGGCTAGCTTCTAAAAGAATCTCAAGAGGATATTGAATTAGCAGGGTGCAGGGGGTGCCAGTTTCTTATGTGATGAATTTAACAGATACCTTGTACATACACAGGTTCTGTGTTTCTGTATTGTTAGGGCTTTGATCCTTCAGCTGTAAAGATGATCACACAGCCAAGCTTCGTCTGATGTCATTTTATGTAGCACTGTCTTTCCATCCTGACAGCAGGTAGAGTGACAGCCAGATAGTGTTGTTGTTGGGCAACTGTCAGGTCTCTTTGGCGGAAGTGCCTAAATAATAGGAAACGTCAAATATGTGTAGTTTCTAAGATGCAAAGTGGAGGAAAAAAATCAATGACTTTATTTGATCAAACACGCATCTCTCTTTGCCATTTTCCCACCTTACATCTTAAGCAATTTTGGACTGGAAGATAGTGATAGTGTACAGCAGGTTTATCGTAACGTTTCACTGATAACAGCTGCCTGCTACACCTGGAAATGTATTGAGAGAGTAGTGAGAGTGAACCTAAACAGTAAAGGTGTGGTCCGCAGAACAAAACATTGAACTAAAAGATACTAAATTGTTCTGTAAAGTTACATGCAGTCATCTGATTGTGACACGTGGTCACTGTTGGGGAACAGAAAGTGTGTTTAAATTAGATAGACCTCAAAGTTACGTTCGCGATGTAACATGTAGTACCCACTGGGGGCAGCAAATACATGTCAAGCTCCGACTCTGTCAAAAATGCAAAAGAAGAGCAACTCGTGTTTGTGTTAGGAGTGCAGCCAACTTCTGTTTCCTGTCTTCTGTGTAGACGCGCACACACAGTATGTTATGTCGGAACAAAACCAGCAGGTACATTATACATGTTATGACTGTTGCTGAAAAGAAATCCAGCCATAAAAAGTATTTAAGACAGGATTATGTCTTGCTATAGCATTTGTGTAGTCAGCAATATAAGTAAAGGATAGGTATATTTTGTTATAGTATTATTTATAAGTATATCATAAAAAAAACACGCACATGTCTATTTGGTTGTACCATATTGGCCAAAAACAGATTACTTCTAATGTAATTCAAATGTTGAAGCCTCATATTGGCTTCGGCTGAACTTTAGAATGCATTCTTCCGCAGGAGAGAACTATGGATTTTGTCCCCCATCACTCCCATTAAAATCGCAATTGCTGACAACCTCTCCGTTTCTTGTCTGCAACAACAAACTGTAGTAAATATCATTACTCTTAAAATACACCATAACATAGCTGAGTCAGTGCAGCTGGGATGCAAACCTGCAGTCAAGAACTCTTGCCATATGCAGGCTTGCCTCACTATATCTTCAAAGTGTTGATGTGTGTGGTCATAGTGATTTTCAGTGTGTGTGCAGTGGGGTAAAGGTCAATTTGAATCCAATGCTCTTGCTCTGTCTGAAGGGAAATTAAGATTGATTACAGATGAAGCCATCATACAGCAGAGGTCATACTTCTTAACATGTTCGCTGCTTTGTCACTTACATGTCCAAGAACTATGATAGTCACTTCATCATAATGCTGACATGGTTCTAGTCTACTGTTTTCCTGTATTACGTGTTTAAGGGTGTTCTTCTTTATGTTCTTCTTCTTCTTTTGTTTAATTTAAAATATCTCTAAATATTTTAGTCTGTCGTACACCTTGAGAACACAGAGACATACTGTATGTTTTTGGCCTATACTTGTGTACAATTGGGCAAATTGTCCCTATTAAAAGTATTTATTCTTTAATCTTAATCCATTAAAATATATTTAAAATATATATAAATATTTTATCTACTCTCTTTTACAGTGCTGCGTTCATTGCTGTGTTGTATATTCGTTGTATTGTTGTTAATTGTGTTGCTCTATTTACATTGTACTGTTAAGCACCTTGTATTGCAACTTTGCACGAGGCGCTATATAAATAAAGTATCTTGTCTAAATATTCAGATTTGACGACTCCAAGAAGTACACATGTTGCATATTTCCGTATAATTTCATTGTTAGGCAGCCATCGCTTTCTCCCACTCTACATTTTGCTTTCTTTTCGTTCCCTCGCTTCATTTTTCCTGGGCAGCCGGCTGGCTGGCAGCATGCGGCGACAGGAGAGTGCACGGGAAGCATGAGCCCATTTCCACACTTGACCTTGTGAAAACATGAAACATCTCTATCAATCGCTCTTCCTTCCCTAGGTACTTCCCTTTTATTCTTCTTTTGTCACCTCTTTTGTCATTTTCAATCTCCATCTCTCCTCCTCAGTTCATCTTTCCTTTTCTCCTTTTCTTTGTCCTCATCTCTTATCACCATCTTGTTTTGCTCACTCACTTCAGCGCCATCCCTTTTTCTTCTCCTACTTTCTTCTGCTTTGTCTGCTCCTCTATCACTCTCCTCCCTCACACTTCCTCCTTCCCTTCTTTCTTCCCCTCTATCAGCATCCCTCCTTGTTTCTCTCTCCTTTCTCTCCTCCCCCTCTCCAAGTGATGGAGGTGTGTTTTTATAGGAAGTGACAGAGTAAAGAGCTGTATAAAGGTTACAGTGGCTTCCTCTATGACACTGCCATATTACTTATCACACTCACGCTCTCTCTTACACACACACACACACACACACACACACACACACACACACACACACACACACACACACACACACACACACACACTCTATCCTAGGGCACTTTGCTGCACCCTGGGACAGCTAATAGAAGAAGTGAGGGATTCTTATTAATTTCTGTGTGCCTTTCTCTCTCTCTCACTCACACACACACACACACACACACACACACACACACACACACATACACACACACACACACACACACACACACACACACACACACACACACACACACATAAAGTGCATATGTGTACCAGTGACAAGTAAAATAATAGTATATTGTTATTATCATGTTTCAGATGTCATACCAAGATATATACATTAAAAGTTCTTGTGTAACCTTTCTGCTCATATTTTACTGCTATATTATAATTGATTGACTAATGGAAGCAAATTAAATTAGGCAAAAACAAAGTGTGTACCAAATAAATATATTATCTTGAAAAAGCCAAATGAAATATATGGATTTAAATTGTTTGGGAAGTTTTAGATCGTCCCGGGCCCGGCTGGAGGAAATGTCCCTGTGTCCCTCCTCTGAGCGAGGTTTCTGTTTGAAACCATCACAGGAGCCATTAGTCTGACCTCTCACATGAGACTGGATTACCTTGGCTGATGCTAAAAGAGGCACAGGGCTCCTGCTACCATTATTGCTAAGATAAGAGGAGGTTGTGAATCTGTCGCTCTGTTCAGAGTACGAGCACGAGCACGAGGGAGAGATGCAACAAAAAGCAAAGCTACAGGAAGAAGAAGAGTTTTGGTGTTGTGTTCTCACAAAACAAGTAATGTTTATGTTGGCAAGCCTTTTAAAATTCATTATAATAGCGTTGTTTTAAAGTTAACAATGGATCAGATGTCCCACTTGTTTGTGAGAGTGGTCATAGTGACGAAGCCATAGAGGATTATCATGCAGTTCCCAACAGCTTGGTTTTACTACACACAACTTTGCTTTGGGTCACTCTCACTGCTCTCATCAATGTTCTGAGTCCAGCAGCAGGAAGCTGTTTTAATCAAAAAGCTCTGATGTTCCAACTGTACATTACCTGCCCAGCATCGTTGTCAGAAAAGGTTAGCAACTTTCTGGTGAACATAGTGAAGCGTTTACCAGCAGACTCACAGATCCCACAGGCCATAAGACTGTTGAACTACTGAGCTCTGCGAAGTGTCACTAACTTATATATGTTTATAGTACATATGTTTGTCTATTCCACATATGCACACATTTATACATTATTACAGTATACAGTATTTAATTCCACTGTACAGTATTTAAACTTTTACAGTCTCTTTTATCTTATTCTATTTTATATGTATATAATCTACTTATTCCTGCATTGTACTTGCACTATTTTATTACTTTATTACTTTATTTAATCTTATGTTTTAAGTAGTAACTTTTTAAAGCCTTTAAATCTCTGTAAGAACAGAAATGAAACCTCCTTCCCTCACAGGTTGGGGGAGACCAATTCATCAGGGGGACAGAAACGCGACTCCAAAGGAAGGATGGGGTTGCTCCGTAACTGGGGGGGTTGTATAAATAAGCAACTTTTGGCAGTGGCCACAAAAAAATCAGTTAATATACATTTTAAGGCCTTCGTGCCCATGTTGGCCTTAAAGTTAGCTTACAAGTTCATCTATAGAAAAAGTATTTGACAAACATAACATCACCTAAAAGTCCATTTAGTAGCTTTTGTAGAGCTTTATCATGTTCCCCTTTAACTTTTGCTCAGACAATCTGGACAAGAAGTCTTTTAACTGCTAAGAACAAATGGACATTTGAACATCACTGCATTTCCATGACTACTGGGCAAACTCTGCTGAAGATCACACAATATGAACGAAAGCTCCACAACAGCTACTAAATGATAATCTGACACGCCAGATGGTTTGTTACACAGGACCATCTGAAAAGCTGTCATTGGGCTGTTTGGAAAATAACAGGACCTTGGCAGATGATTGAATGAACCATCTGTCTATCACCATCTATCGCGGGCTAACCTCAACAAAACAGTTCAACGTTAGCGACGGATTCAGTGCCATTTTTAGCAACCTATATCACGCCTGTATCTTCCAGCAGCTGCTCACGGGGCGCTGATTGGTCCGATCTACTGGTTGTTCCCACTCAAACGCATTGCTTGAAGCCTGACAAGATGATTTTTTGTGTGATCACGTGATATCACGAGATATCACGAGATTTCAGCTGCCGTGGAAGTTAAACTAAATGGACCTTGAGGTCAAATTCTTTTGTCAACTACTGAGAGAAATAAGTTAGTTGCTATATCTCATACTAGGAACGTTAGGGATAGTCATAGAAAACATAAAAGATGATTGGAGTAGTAGTGAAAGATGATAGCTGGTAAACTCCAACCTCAATGTGACCTACTAGGCTTGAGGACTGGCTGCAGTGTTGAGGTCAACTGCTTTCATGGTGAGTTGTTGGGCTGTTGGCAAACACTGGTTACTGCCTCTGACTGAATGGACTGCTGAATCGGCTGCCTTTTGTGTCAACAACACTTTATTCTTGTTTACTAGAGATTTACAGAAGCTAGGTGGTGAGGTCAAAAACACATACACTCACACACACAGACACACGCACACACACACACACACACACACGCACACGCACACTACCACACACACACACACACACATACACACACACACACGCAGAAGATGATGGAGCCCTCCAGCTTCTCTGTGTTGAGGCAGTTTTGACTGACGGAATACTATCAGATCCTTCAACCTTCATCCTCACACACACACACACACACACATTGGCTGACAGCCGAGTGATCATAAAGCCTTCTTTAATACGACAGACCGCCATATCCACCCACTATGCTGCCAGCTATGTGTACATGCTGTCGATGATTTTTCATTGTGGATTTCTGTGCGCATATGCACATTACTCTGGTGCACACACGCATGCTCTGGTCTTCTGTAACTTTCTTATCTGTATATGTGAATGATTTTCAACTGTGATAACAACCCTCTGTAACAATCTTAATAACTGTCTCCTTGTGTACCTGTATCTCTGGAATATGTACCTGTGTGTGTGTGTGTGTGTGTGTGTGTGTGTGTGTGTGTGTTCTCTATTCTCCCTCAGTCCTCCTGTCAGTCAGTCTCAGAGGGAGTGATGCTTGTCAGCTGTCAGACGCACACAAACACACACACGCAAAATGTCTGCTCTGCATCTGCTCTGGAGAGAAATGTTCTCTCTGACACACACTCAGAGAGGCATACACCCGCATACAGTACATTACAGTCACACACAAACGCAAGCTCACGCCCAAGCAGCTTTACACCGCATATGTACCTCCTCCGTGACGGCTTGTCGAGCGCGCTAATGGAAGAAACCCCACAGAAAAACAGAGATATTTTTTTCTATTCAGTCTGTCAGCTACGTTTAATCCAAAGCCGGCATCTTTGGGGGGCGCAGATACTTTTAGCGTTTAGGGATCTGCTGGGAGTTTGATGCATGTCTGTGATTTTACAAGTGGGTTCTTCAACAAATTGAGTTTTATAAGATGAGTAGGCTGAAGATATTTTGTTTATGATTGTCTCAGTTTCGAAGTCAATCTTTATTCATATCAAATGTGAAAAGTACGCTCGCCCCCCGTGTATTAGGAGAGATTGGATTATTTCTGAAGATCGGCTCACCTAAAGTAAAACAGCTTCTCGCTGTTTTGTTGCCTCTTTTTTTGTTTCCCTCCATCTCTCTGTCTCTCTGTCTTTCTACTGCCATCATCTCCTCTTTCTTTTCCAATGTAGTGAGAAGTAATAATGGATATACTGTAGAGTTGTGCTGCTGCAGTGTATGTGCCGTGCGTGTGTGACTTTGTTTATGTGAGCGATCATGTACAGATATTTCTGTCATTGTGTGTTATGGGAAACAGAGTCTAATGTGTTTATAATTGACTCCAGCTCCAGCAGACTGGCTCAGTGGGCAACAGATGCCACAGTTACTGCTGCCACAGGCTGTGTGCTATGTGAGTGTGTGTGTGTGTGTGTTATTATTATGTGAGAAAATACACAATATGTATGTCTATGTCTGAGCATGTGTGTATGTCTGATAACTGTGTGTGTCTGTGTACATTGGTGTGTAACTATATTCACACGTGACTTGTTATTAATATGGGTATGATTTCTCACCTGTGAGTGCTGTACTAACTTCCTTCCCTTGTTGTCATTAACCTAAGCAAATTGCACACCTGAAAAAATAAGTGTGTTGCAGCCTGTCTGGGAACCAGAGCTGGGTTTACGTTTAGGATGCACAAGGAAAGTTTGCATGTTGGCAGTCTGAAAACTGAAAACATCCCTTTTAATATCCAGTAGCTTTATAACGAAATATTCGGGCAATATATAGATGTATTGCTTGGGAGAAAGGCCAAGCTAGGTTTGTAAATGATTGGCTCCACATGTGTGCTCGCACGCTTGAGGGAAGCAACATGTTCAAATATCTTGTTATGTTCATCTTTCAATGCATTTGTGTAATGTAAGAATTACAGCAAAAAGCTTTACAGGCTTATGTTATGAAGCAGCAACAGGAAATGTAATAGTTTTTGCCAATGAGGTCATTGCCCGCTGACGTTGTTCAATAAAAATTGGGCTACAAAAAAAGATGTGGGTGTTTTAACTATTGCAAGGGGGAGGAATGGAGCAGCCATATTATTTGGTTAAATGAAGAACCGGACGCCAGGGTGATTTTGCATGCAATGTTACGATTACATGTATTTTGGAGCTAAGCATTCATAATTGACATTTGTTAGAATTAAGTATTCTATTTAACTGATGCTCAATTTATTCACTGAAATACCAGTCTGAACTTGGTAAAACCTTTTTCTGGTCTTTTGCATGAGAGAGAGAGAGAGAGAGAGAGAGAGAGAGAGAGAGAGAGAGAGAGAGAGAGAGAGAGAGAGAGAGAGAGAGAGAGAGAGAGAGAGAGACTCTTTTATTGCACAGTTTTGGCAACTGTCAGTGCTACATGGGCCCACGTTTCTAACTGCATTGACTAGCATAAGTCATATTGCTTTTTACAAGGTTATTTATCTTTTCCGGTGTCACTAAGAAACACAATGATGTTTATAAAGACTTTATAAAGGCTTCTCCTCCGGTGTCGGCCCAGTTGTTTCGTCTCTTTTAATTGATAAAAACCCCCCAGCTAAGCCATCATAAACTGCTGCAGATTGTATGAGCTTGATCATTTTATTAGTATTGCACCTGTGATATGCGTGTACTTTTAATCCAATAAAGCAGCCAGTTGATTTTCATTCTTGTATCTGTTCCTTTTCAAATAAGCCATAACAGCCTGAAGGCATGAGAGGGGAGGTTTATTATAGCAGGGCTAATGGGGACAACAGTGATCCAGTGTTTTAATGACTAATATCTGGTTAGTCAGTGTGGTCATGCATTTGTTAAGCTGGTGATTCATTATCAAACACTTCACTTTTGCAACTTTGCTCACTCCTGTCTAGCCAGATCTCTTTTTTTTTTCCACTGAATCAGTAGTTTTTCTTCTCTTTCATCTCATTCTCTTCACATTTCTTTTACTCTCACTCTGATATTCTCTCTCTCTGTCTCTTTCTGGCATTATCTCCTTGTGTATAAGCTAGATTTTAATAGAAATATATTGTTTATGAACTGGAGACCATAATCACATTTTATCCCCTCCTTCTGACCTCATTAGTATTGACCTGTCCTTCGGTGATGATGTCACAGGCGGCTGCTGTAAGCTGGCCAATGATCTGTGGTTAAAATTGGTTTGTGTCTCAACAGTGTGCGTCTATGTTTTCTTTCTCTCTCTCTCCTTGTGCAAACACATGGCAATTTAGGAGACTTTCTAGCATTCAGGTGTTTTTGTATTTCTTACTGTGCTGACTTGTTTGTGTTATTTACTCATCATTTAAGTGTAACAAGTTAGCCTTTGATACTAGATTTCAAGTCAGCGTTTGCTATTGCTTAATATTTAATTATGACAATAATCTTCCTCCTAGCATAGTTGTCCAATCATGAATACATCTTAAAGGTCATTAAAGGTGTGTTCAGACAGAAAGTATTTTAACAGATGAACAGTTTGTGCAGTCTGTGCAGGTCCCAAACATCCAATGGACCAATGTGATAATAGCTGTAAGCAAGCTACCAATGGATTCACGATCGTGTGTATGGGAGTGTGTCCACGTGTGTGTTGTGTGGCAGCTCAGCCCCTAACTGATCTCTGAACTCAGCAGGAACTCCAGTTATCTCTCACCAGTCTCTCTCCTTCTTCTTCTCCTCTCTAAGGAAGCAGACTCACAGAGCCCCGGGATCCTCACACAGTGTTTACACAGACGTGCCTTTGCTCCAGTTTTGCACAGCCTTCGGCAAATTTGCGCCCACTTGCGTCTTTTCATTGACTTTGCAAGCAATCGCGCCACAGCTAAAATACACCTCATGCTCTGTCTGAGCACACAGTAACATTACAGAAGTTGGTATGCAGTAAAACACAAGCGAAACAATACAAAGCACATGAATATATCATACAAATACAAAAAGGGAGGGGAAGTTGAAACTATAATGCGTAAAATTGGGGATTTTTGGAATCAAGGTCCTTCTCTCACAGACTTAAGTTGAGAGAGAATCAGTTTGGGGATTTCAGTGAGACTAAAGTGTTCAAAATGTGAGGGTCATTATTGGTTACTTAGTCAAATGTTATGTAGGCTTCTTTTTATGAAGAATATAATAAATTAAAAATTAAAAAAGGAATCTTTCAGGTAAATGAAGCTCAGAGTAAATTCAATCAGGAAGAATATATTTATGCATCATTCATTTACAATTCTCTCTCCCTTACTCTTCCTGCTTCTTGTTCTTAAATCAGCTGATTATGGGTGTTCACTCTTTTGGTTAAACCAACCAGATTTTGCCACAATCTCTATCAGCCAATCATGTCGTTGCCGTTTCGCTTCTCTGCTTCTGTCAGCTGCCATTTTTGGTGAACTAGTCGCTTGATGAAAAAGCAACTGATTTATTGTTTCAGCTATATTTGTATTTACTGTTTACTGTGTAGTTCAATTTATAACAAAGCATCATATTTTATAAACGTTTTGTATTCCAAAAATCTTAATTTGGAAAGGAACTAGTGACTAAAGTTGTCTAAATAAATGTAGTGCATTAAAAAGTACAATATTTCTCTCTGAGATGTATTAGAGTAGAAATATGAAGTGACATGAAATAGAAATACTCAAGTAAAGTACCTGAAATGCATAAATAAGTACAGTACTTGAATAAATATACTTAGTTACAATCCACCACTGACATCATTAAATACATAGAGCAACTTTGGACATAATCTCTATCCTGACTATTAGTCCACATGGCTGAAGAGCGTTCCTAAAGTTCCTCTCAAACCAGGCAACATAAATCTCTCAGGTTCTGGCAGAATTCCTGAAAATGTAGACCTGTGTGTGTCAAACGTCAAGTCTATGTACTTTGTTTCTTCGTCTTTTATTTCGTACTATTGTACCCTCGTTTATACCAGCACATCCTCTTAATCATTACCCTCTTTCTTGATAGGGTGAATGTTTGTGTGTGTTTTCAGATAAACCGTGTTTGTGTGGCACTTTTCTGCGCGTGCAACAGTCCAATTGTACCGATTGCTATCTAAGACGTGACAAGTTTAATGCCACTAAGCTTTACCGTGTGCTTTGCATCTGTGCACATGAACATTGCTTCTGTGGGTGAGTGTGGATACACGTGTCTCTTCCTATTATTCCGTTTGTATGAGTGTGTGCATCAGAGTCTCGTTGATATTCATATAGAGCTCTTGGGTAGAGAAGATGTTCCCACGAATGCAACAAGCAAAACAACTCACAGTGAAATGATTGTAGACCGCTGTAGCACTCTTTACATCGGCCATCCACTAACATTTTCCGATATCAGTGCAAATTCAATAAACTTCCATCTTTTCACTTCATTTCATCATGCTTTTCTGGGGAGATGCAGTCAGATATCAACCCCCACATTCGGTTTGAAAACAAGACACTCTTTGAATTGCCTCAATAAGGCAGATGGAGACACTGGTCATTTGTGATTTGCCATTTGTTTCTACTGTGTCATTGTAATGTTGCTATAAAAGACTTAAACTACATTGAATCTGTTACTGGACATTTAGTCACAGTGTATAATACATAATGTGTTCCATCACATGTATCTGCAGTTAGCTCCATATTTATGCACAATCCCATGCATGAGCAAATGAAAGTATCATTATGTGTGTGCCTTTGTGTGTGTTTGCTTTCAAAGTCTAGCATCCATTGTAGCAGTGATGAATGTATGCAATATGTGTGCGTGCCAGAGGGCTTCTATCAGCAGTGTACGAAAGCAAGCTTCAACATGATTCATTAGAGAAAGGGAGAGAATAAGAAAGAGAAGGATAGAATCTGGGGGATGAAAGAAGATGGGATGAAGGAAGGTAGAGCAAAAAAATTTAAAATAATTATCTTAAGGGAGAAAAACTGCAGCGTGGAAGATGCACAACAACCAATAAGAGAGGAGTAACTTCTGACAGTAGAAGAGAGTTTAAGCAGAAGACGAGTAGAAAGAAACAAAGATGCAGTCATGGACAAGGTGAAAGTGGAGAGAAAAATGAAAAGGAAGAAAGTATAAGTTGATTCATAGATGTCAGCACAATGACTGAATAAATGCAAATGACATGAGAACACGTGCTTTGACATTATGCATGAAATTCTTGATATTGTTGAGTCCAACAAGGTATAAGTCCAAGACTTCAAAAAAGTGGACTGGAGTCCGGACTCTGCAGTCATCAACACTGATGAACTATACTTCAACCCAGGATTGTTTAGCAGTTTGTATTGATCAGCTTTAACATTATAACCTTTAATTTGTAACATAATCTCAAACTTGGTCTCAAAATCATACGCACACATACTCATACTTTGTATTCAAACATTAAACAAGTTATGTTTTACAGTTTGCAATCTTTAAAAGCCATCATTTTAAGAGGTGTGAATTCTTCGTAACAGTTTTAAAGTATCTGTTATCACAGTACTTTGTTTTTATCAGCGCATGGTGGATTAGTTTATTTTTTATTATAAGATTACTAGGAGTCACGATACCAGACATTTAGGAGTCGATACCAATACCAGTACAATTATTCTTAGCCATGCAAAAATAAAACAATAAATCCCATACACTCTTTTATTACATTTGTTTGCTGTTTTTGTTAGGAAGTTTAACAGTTCGTAATTTAATTCCCTCTCCAATATTTTATGTTGTATTGCTATGAAAACATGTCCTTCTAACAACTGTCAACTATAACAAGTTTCTTGCCAAAAACTACATTTTACAAGATTATATTTGAACCCACCACATTATAACCTTATACTTTACCTTTGCCCAATACACATTTTTACTGAATGGAGACTGAACGCCACTTAATACAAGTCAATGGTAGAGTAGATACAGTACTGTAAGAAAAAAGAGTACCGTCACGTTTTAAAAATTCTGAAAACGTGACGGTACTCTTTTTTTCCTACGGGTACTGTTCTCGTCCTTAGAGATTAGCATAAATTGTTTACATAATACAATACTATGATTAAAAGTTCAGGGTACATTTTACATACAGGACTTGCAGAGGGCATCATACAGGCTTTGAAGCAGAATGAAGATTGTGAGCGATCATCTGTTGTGAGCCGCTGACATCACAGACATTACCCAGCAGTAGCAACAAAGTGTGTGTGTGTGCGTGCTTGACCTGTGTGTTGATCTGTCACTGAAAGTGATCTGACTTCTCTGTGCTAAACTGTCATAGTGACAAGATATAATACGATGTGGATGTGTGTGTGTGTGTGTGGGTGTGTGTGTGTGTGTGTGTGTTCCCTAGAGGCAGATAAGGTCTGTTTCTAGGTAGGTGGCATGGCCCACAGTGAGTTCTATTATCAGCCTGTCATACCCATTCACATCTACCACTGGACACACACACACACACACACACACACACACACACACACACACACACACACACACACACACACACACACACACACACACACACACACACACACACACAGACAAAGACAGATACATAGAGTATACATAAAATAAAGTTCACGGAGAAGAGAAGAGAAACAGAGGAAGCGGATACAAACGGAGGAAGAAGAAAGTGAAAATATAAGAGAAGATGTAGAAAAGAAATACAGCAAACAAGAATAAAAATAAGTGAACCATCATCTCAATTTTCCATATTTTAACTCACACATACATTATTTCTTGCTCTCTCTCTCTCTCTCTCTCTCTCTCTCTCTCTCTCTCTCTCTCTCTCTCTCTCTCTCTCTCTCTCTCTCTCTCTCTCTCTCTCTCTCTCTGCTGGCTACTGGATGTTGCTATGTGACGGTGCACTTAGCTCTGATTTGTTCGTGCGGATTAGACAGAGCGGTGCGTTAGCCGGTGCTCAACACAACACACTTGCACACACACAAAGCGGCAATCGGTTAGACTCCCTAAGGTTCAGTTTGAGAAGGCTCATCCTTCCAGAGGTTATTAACCAGTCATTGCACACACAAGCTGCACAGATTAAAAACCTGCAAACACACATCCACACTCTCACACATCCACACGGTGTTAGGCACTTGAACCTGCTAAGGTAGGTGTCAGCTGTTAATGCAAAAAATTCTAGGCATAACATCCACCGTCACTTACCTGTGACATTGTGAACCCTAGTGTCTGTGCAAGTGTGTGACAAACAGAAATAAACTAGAATGGCAAGATAGAGAGATGGATGCTGCAATTTAGATCCGATTTTCCCATCAAGTACGTGATGCACATCGGTCATTATCTCTTACACTTACACAGATTATGGTTAAAAGTTGACATTTTGAGACTGAGTGAGGTGTGTTTTGTTCTCGTCCTATTTAAGCTTTGGTAAAATGTGTTAGATGCAAAGAGCTGTAATTTTGGTTATGGACGTTTCATTTATCTGGAGGCTCAACAGCTTAAACAGCAGAGCAGCTAAGACCGAAGATGAGCACAACAGAGAACATCTCTAAATCTTCAGCTTCGGCCTTTCACAGCTCAGTCAATAGAAACGCAGCATTGGAGAATGATTGGCAGGAACTCCTGTAATACCTGACTGAACCTATGAAACATCAGTTTTGATTATTTTTAGTTTGGAGGTTGAGTTTATAATTGCCAACCTGCTTAGAAAAGTCACTGTTGCTATGGCAAACTCAAACTTGAGGGGTCAAGTAGAGTTTGTCAAGGTAGTAACTATGAAGGTTGTCCCTAGCAAACCGACAACCTCACAGATGTGGCGCAAAGCCACATTTTGCAATCACACTACCTGAACACAAATGAACTAGGAACGTTGTATAGTCTATAGTTTACAAATTCGAAACACCACTCTTCCCTGAAAAAATCCAATTTGTATCCACATTTTATTCACACTCAATAAATATTATATATGCATCAAAACTGAGTCAGAGTCATTGATTTAAGCTGACAGAGTGACTCTAAATGTATTGCATCCATAGTCCCAAACACAATAACCACTCACGACTACAATTACACTAAATGAGTTTTGCCAACGCCACACAAACTGGCTCAGAACTGCAACTCACTGAATCCAAAGTGCAGACAAGTACCTATGAACAAGAAAATAATCTAGCATTGTAGCCAATATCCAAATGTAATTTAGTTTTTTAAATCCACTCTGGCATAAATAACCTTTAATTCCAATAAAAACCCAACTGGAGAGACAAATAAATCATCAAATGTGTGACAGTTAACATTTGAGATGTATCTACAAATGTGTTACGCGCACACGCAAACAAATATTTTCAGGCATCGACCGAGAGACACACATTACCTAAAGTCAAAAGTCTGCGTTTTCCCTCTGCACTGAGAGGAAAGTTCAGGTTACCCTGTCAGAGTCTTGACTGAAAAGGTGAAAGAACCAGAGGAGTACAAGGAAGAGAAAAGAAAGTGAAGGCGGAAGACAGAGAGACAAAGGCATTATCTCCCATTTTCCTCGGCAGATGACAAGGGTAAAATAATTATTATCACACAAACAATAATCTGTCTTTCCTGTGCCGTCTCCCCTAAGTCGCATCCGTAGCTCCAGGCAGATAATATACTGGACTGCCTAAGATGCATTTGAATATTTCTTTGGCAGGAAATCACATTACTGGCTATTAAAAAGTAATTATTTGTACATAAATTCCATGCAAGTTTGAGCCTAGTCTTGGCAGATGCCTCTGTGTGTGTGTTTACTTATGTGTGTGTGTGTGTGTGTGTGTGAAGTTCGATGCTAAGGCAGTTAGCGTGTGGGGCGTTGCAGTGTTGTGCTTATTAAAAACGCAGACAGCCTCTCCATCATCAACTCCACACACACACACACACACACACACATTTGGTGTCACTGGAACTATATTTCATAGGGAAGTGCATGATAATTTAATTACCAATACTTAGAGTGTGAGAGAAAGGGAGGGAGCGCAAGGAAAGAGAGAGATACAACAAGGAAAAAGAGAAGAGAATGGAGAGAAAGGATAAAAATGAGACAGTCCAAAGAATGAGACGCATAGAAAAGGAAAAATCGGTCAAAAGTAAAACAAATAGAAGTAGAAAGATAAAGTAAAGGATGTCAAGGAAGAGATGAAGGGCAGGATTAATATCAGAAATCCACAGCACAGCACTATAATTCAGTTGGGTGCTGTTCAAACGCAAGCGATATAAAAGAATCAAACTGAACAAAAGGCCACACACCAAAACTTAAAATGTCCTGGTATTTATCTAAACATTTTCTGTAACTTTAAGAGCAATGAACACATTTTATGTTTGCTTCATCAGGTTTGCTTAGTCCAGAGCTGAGTTTTGGTCTGAGGCAATTCATTCCAATTACCTTATAAATATATTTGTATACCGCTAACTCATTTGACAAATTACATTTTGTAAGGAAACCTCGTTGTTCCCTGGATTATGCTCTCTGGAATTAATATTTCTAGTACAAAGTGTTACATTTATTTACCACACACATGTTGTAGGGAGGGTGGGAAACAAACTGCAGGACTTTGACACAGAAGATCGGAGTGTCCCACTTGTGGGCAATAAAAAAGCACTTCGGGAAAGCTTGAGGTTTTATTTGCTTTTGGTTACTTTTGACTTCAATATTAATCCAAAACCATGAATAACCAATAAGCCCTTTCCTTATTTTTCTAAAAATGGTGTCACTACCTTTGTAGCAAGTGTCTCCGCCTGCAGCCCACATCCATTCTCACCAACTATGATTGTTCACATTGTGTGTGTTGCTGTATTTTTTACATGAAAACATAGCGATGAGGAATATGGCAGGCTACAACGTACAAAGCGAGAACACTTGGATTGGATTTGGGTTTTCTCACATGCGTTGCCTTTTAGGTATAGGACAATATTTATTTGTTAAAAAGAGCATGTCAGTTTAAACTGATTTTCACCTTTTATGTCCACTCTCATGCAATAGTTATGATTCCCACTGCAAGACAGCTCAGTAATTGGGGAGAAAATGCAAAAATGTTAAAATATATACAGTATATATAAAGCAATGACGATTAAAAGTCTGTATAGAGTGTTTATGCTGCATATTTAAAAGAAAGATTTTCATCCAGATTTTTGTATTATTAATTTAAATTACACAATTTTCACTTGTTTTTAAAAGTTAAAATAAACTACAATTGGATCCTAAATAGTTTTTGCTCTTAAAAATAAAAACTAAATTTAAAAGAACAAGGTTTAACTTAATACAAGCTTCACAGTTGGGACTCAGCATGCAGTGGAACATTTTAAGTTGAAGGCCCAATTAAGAGCTTTTTTCCTGAATTTGCAATCTCATCTGAGTGTCTTGACCAAGACTTTCAAACTTAGTTATTTTTTACTGAAACCATAACATTTTCCTAAACCTAACCACATGTTTTTGTTGCCTACACCTAACCAAGTTGTTTCCTGTTTATGTTTATTTTATAAAGAATGTATGCATGTAATGGTCAGATATTCTAGGAAAATGCACAAAATATGAGAATCAACTTTTTCGTATAAACGCCAACAAACCATTTCATGAGGACATATTAACTAATTGCCACACTTTAATTTACTTCAAGTGTTCGTAGTCTGCCAGGAGGACACTGATGGAGAGATCCAATTGGGTCTATTGTGCACAACAATATTCCTCAATGTCAAAAGTAATTGAACATACAGTTAATGAAGGCTACATACTATTTATATGTGTTCAAGGAGTGTTAGGGATTAAAAGGGGACGGGTCCCAGTTGGATGATCCAAGGTGCGGTGTAGGAATAGTATGTGTACGTCTACAAGGTGAAACATGCATGGCAAGCTGTGCTAACACTGCAGAGTGCAGGGAGCAGACTGTGAAGTCTGCAGCTGAGCCGGGGGCCTTGACATGAAGGGTTGTCACAGCAGTGTAGTATGACTGACACTTAGTCTGAGGTTCCATTTCACACCATCAACACACCAGAGACTGAAAAAGACAATATTATTTGTTTATTCTGTCACCTTTTTAATTCTAATGATTCGACTGACATTTGAAAAAGTAATTATAAAAATGGAACATCTTGTCTCTAATTTGCCTCTTTTTTCCTGTTGTGCCTTTTAACAAATAACAGTATAACTATGTGGCCAGAGGTTAGGACGAGCTTCCTCGGGGCATTAAATACCAGGAGAAATAATGCGAATTTCTTTTAATAAGTCGATCTTACTGATCCACATTAATAATTTTCTCATGCACTTTTGTGCCTTAACTTTGCCACTCCTGTAGATAAAATCAGCTGTAATCTGTAAACACTCAGAGCCAGCCGGCTGCATTACTGTTGATCACAAAATGATTCAGAGGACAGAGAAAGAATTCAGTTTTCTGTCTATTGCCCTGCCATGTACTATAGACATTGCTGCAGACACACCCACACATGTAACTACTAAAGTGCACTCAGTAGACTGAGGATCTCCCTCAGATGAGGGTTGTCACAGTTGTCCCTCAAGGCTCCCTTACAGTCAAGATGGCGGCAAAGGTAACAAAAACGGGGATTTATTCATCTCGTATCTGTCCTAACTTTAATAGATGATAACATATTATAGGGTATGGAATTATCTGCATCTGCAAATGCCCGGGTTCAAAATGAGACCAAACTTTTCTATGGATGTCAGTTTTTGAGCCACGACTAAGGCCAAAATGTGGCCTGCAACAGAAGAGTTACGTCTAGCCTAGCCAACTGCCGGAAGTGCCTTCTGCTACTGAAGTTGTTCCACAGTTGTTGATCCCTTGCAGCCCATACTGGCTGGTTAAGACTGAGGAGTCAGCAATCAATGACAGTATAAAACAGTCAATAAAAAAAGAAAAGAAGAAATTGTGAAACACTGCAACCACTAGAGCTCATTGAGCGTTCATTCACAAATGAGTACAAAAATAGCCTACAGTCTTTGTCATTAGATGTTTTTCCATCTAGATCGTGCTCATTAATAGCTTTCATTAATGTTCAATGGTTGGATAACTTTGGGACTCTGATTTTGCCTTGGTTTCAGCCAAGCTTTGGGTCAAACTGACACTGGATTACTGCTTGTCTTCTCGTGCGTGAGTGATGGAATGTGGTGTCCTTAAATGTCCTGAAAACTTGTTATTCCTCTGGAATATTTCTGCACTGTGTAAACATAAGTAATTCAGAATATGCTAATGAAGGACTTTAAATGTTGGACTGTGCTGTTTTTCTCTCCCTCTTTTCTCATATCTTGAAAAAAGAGGGTGTGCTTGTGTGTGCGGTGTAGTGAGAATAAATGTACTAAGAGCATACAGAAGAGGTTAGTAAGGGGCAACATGGATGGAATTACAATTAGAAAGAAAGACAGCAAGCAATGAAAGTGGGACAGAAAAAAGTAAATGATAGCAGGAGAAAGACAGAGACAGACAGAGATTTGAAGCTGGCACTGCATATTATCCAGGGTCCTGTTGGATATCAGTCAGTTTGGAGACATAAGGCTGAGTTGGCATTGCTTTGGATAAGCTCTCAAACAGCCCCGACTATGGGCCTAGTGCTGCAAGAGAGCTGAACTTTTATGGTAAACGTCATCAGTGTTGGGCAAATTACATGTAAAATGTTCTGCATTACATATTCCTAAATATTACAAACGTAATGGAAGTCATATCAACCTTTTGTCAAATATGAAAGCAATAGAGCATGACTGTGATTAGTAACTGTGATGTTATAACCCTAACCATTTGATATTATAATCCCTTACTTACTTACACTACTCCTTACTGAAAAAATATTCACATTACTGTGCATTACTTAGTTATGCATTACTTACCAACACTGAAAGTCACATAAAATGCCTCATTTTGTTTGTCTTGCTCATTTATATAGAGTTAATGTGGAACACAAGCAATAGAACATTTTAAAGATGACTATTTTAATATTTTTTTAATGGTTCTTGGTTTCAGCTAGTGCTCTTGCTGTGATACATTGCTATATTATAACCAACATGGTCACTAAATACAAAGAAGCATGTAACACGAACAATGTAGTGTACAGTATTTAGAGATAACCTGGCTTCCCAATTATAGCTGGGCATCTAGCACCTGGTGCTTCCACTGTCTGACTGGGTCAGATGAGCTGATTGGGCACAGGAGATGTATAGGGTTACAGAGGCACACACACAGGGACAGACAGACAGATGGACAGATGGATAAATGGAAGTGGACAGATGTATTGAGGCCTCGGCAAAAAGCCTCAAGGGAAAAGCAGGGGCACATTGAGACTGGCTCTGGCCCTCTAGGTCTATAGTTCACGGGGTGGGTGGGTGATTGGCTGTCTACATGCAGTGTAAACTTTAGATAAGGTAGCATTTAAACAAACAAAAGCCACAGAGTGACTATATCAGAGTGGATTTCTCTGTTATTTAAGCAACTTGAGATGATATGTGAAGATCTAAATTATTCTGAAAAGGTCTCAACTCCTCAGAATTGTTTTAACTACAAAAAAGGCCAAGCTGTTGAAATGTAATCAGTATCTTTGCATGCTTTAATTTACAAGCATATGATGGGGCGCTCCAGTGTAAAAGGCCTCAGGCAACAATGTTTCATATTCATGTTTTTCAGTGACTGAAATGACAACACTGTTAAGGATGTCTTCCTCATCGTGCCACTTTCAGTATCCTGCCTGGTCTGCTCAGCAATGGTTGCCCAAACATAGAGTATCAGTCTCTGGGGACAGAGCAATTGACAGAGTGCATTGATGGGTTTGTTCTGGTGCTGGGAATACTGGTGCCTTCATTAACCCTAGCCAATGCTTGACTTAGCATGTAAGGTGGGACAACAAGCTCTAACTCAGGGGTGCCCACACTTTTTTGTCTTGCGAGCTACTTTAAAAATGACCAGGTCAAAGTGATCTACCTGTATTAAAAATGCTGCAACGGGGGGGGGGGAATGCGCTCGTGTGTGTTTGTGGGAGCGAGCGGAGGGAATGTGAACGCACAAGGCAAGAATAGAACAAAAAACGTTCAGGGGGTGCGGGGATCAGCTGGGGGAATATATATATATATTTTTTATTTATTTTAATTTTTTTTAAAGGTGCGCTATCTACCCGCACTACACTCGCAATCGACCTTTTGGGCACCCCTGCTCTAACTGCTACAGTCACTGATTTTTTTATATCACCAATTCTCTCAATCCAACTCCTTTAGTTTTGGCTTCTTGGTTGGTGACTGGGAGCCAGTAGAGGGAACACAAAATAAGCAACTCCCTTCAAATCCTTTCTCAAATGGTAACAAAAGTAATAGGCTTGTTAGGCTTTTATTTGTTAAGCTACCAGGGACTCAAGGTAGTAGTGACTTCCGGAGTGATAGAGTGATTATGATAGAAGGAACTGTGCTATCTTCAGATGGCTGGCTCAGCATACAGCAAAGCTCACAGCAGACTTTGACAGACCTTCATTTATGCACTGGAAGCTTTAATTTGGCCACTGTGTATGGCAAGTCTGAACACACAATAGGCTGATATACTTGTATAAGAGTGGCAGGTCAAGGTTGTATATGTGTTTCCATGGTATGGATAGGATGTACTGACTGGGCTATTCATTCCAGTTTGGTTGCATCCATCCTCAAGGGTGAGAATCATTCATAACATCCTGAGAGGTCAGGAAGCTATTGTTGTACAGGTCTCTACTACACACTGGACCAAGAAACATGGAGAACTTAAATCTATCTTGGCTATTTGCCCGTCAACTGCATGAATTCCACAAACTGTTGGATGACTGTTTCACCAAAACATACCTGCAAGATGCTTACCCTTGTGTCTCTTAAGTGTTAAGGGTTGCCTAAGAGTACAACAGACATCGATACATTTCAAAGTACTGTGGACACAGTGTTAATCTGCTACACATTTTGAGAATTAGTTTTTTTTTCTGTCGACTATCAGGTTTTTATGGCCTTCAAGTCAGGGCTCTATATCAATTAAAATAAAGGCTCACCTCCATTCATGTCACCTGGCAATTGGTGTCCAGCCTGAACATTATGCTCATGTCTTTGTTTATACATTTGTCAGCCAAACTGCCTGCTCTGACACAAAATGCTAGCTAGCATCCCTGGCAGCATTGGCGGGCATTGGCAAGGAATACTGGGTATTGTAGTAAACCTTCGGAAATAGCCTCAACTTGATTGTGAACAGGAAAGATTGCTTTACTCAGCCATTATGGAGTGTACATTTACAGACACAGTTAAAATTGAAGATTGTTGCCACATGATGGTCTCCAGCGTTTTGTCATCTATAGAGTGTATCTTTATATATCCTATTGGCACACCACCAGTCATCTCTTTATGTCACGTAACATTTGGCAGGGTACCTAGCAGCCTGTTTATCAGATTACACCAGCGTCCTTTGTCATCTTCAAACAGAGTGACTTCACAGATTTGCCTTGAAAGGCCATTCAGCAAAATGTATCTCTTATATGCTTTGCCACTCACTCGTTGAATCCGTATTCAGCAATACATGAACATTTTGTCTATACTGCAAGGTAGTACATATCAGCAGTTTAGTGTTTGTATCAGATTACTGCAAAAACCTGAATACCTTTCCAGATAGTGTCTTTATAACCTCACTCAGCAGTGTGTGTTAAGTATATTTATCTCAGTCCTTGTGCCAACACAGTGCAAAACAAATATGATAATTAAGATCTCACATCAATTTAAAGAAGATTTCATACAACTTCCTTGTTTGCACTTCCACCGGGCAATCTTTTCTGTAAGATCTAACTAAAGCTGCACTCAGCAGTAAGTGTAATTATTTAAATTCCTTGTCGTCCCATTTATACTCTGTACCTAGCTGACATGTCTTGCTACTGTTATGTGTCAGATTACAGCATAATCGTGGATGACTTTACCCATTTATATTTAAACCCAGACTCAGCAATGTCTTTAGAGTGAATAAAGCAACATATAGTAATCCCCATGGTCAGCTATGGCATTCAGCGTTTGGTCCTAGGTGGAGTGGGTTGCCGAAATGTTGATATATCTGGTTACACCAGAGTCATGTGTCATTTCTAGAGCTGTGGGAAGGGATTCATCATGTTATCCAGTATTGATTGGCCTGTTGTTACAATTAGAATACTATATGTGATGTGCAGGTTGTATTGCTTTTTTTTTTTTTGCCATAAGACGGTTCTCCTCTCTGATATTCATACAGCACATACAGTAGTGTGTGTGTGTGTGTGTGTGTGTGTGTGTGTGTGTGTGTGTGTGTGTGTGTGTGTGTGTGTGTGCGTGTGTGTGTGTGTATAAATATATATGTATAATGTATATGAAAAGTAATTGTTTACTATAACCAATATGGTATAAATATATAACCTATCATGTGCCACACCCTCTTTGAAAATTAATAAACATCTTATGAAGGAGCAATTTGACCACTCTGTGTGTTTAGTATGAAGCTAGAGCCAAGAATGTATTAGCTTAGCCTAGCATAAAGACGAAGGTAGAGAGAGCTAGCCTAAAAATAGTGTAACCAGCCCCTATAGCGCTGACATACTAACACATCATATTTAGTGTGCTCAAACATCACAAAGATAGCAATGTCTACAAATGTAAAAAACATTTTTTGTGGTTTAGGCGGAGTTACATGCAACTACTTCTTGGCTAGCATTAGCTATTTTATGAAGCATTGGCAACCTCACTGTGACAACAAGACTGCAGGAAGTCACTAGATGCTGTTTGGTAGTGTAATTATTTTTTACATGTATATATATATATATATATATATATACTGTTTGTTAAACAAATGACATTCAATTGGTCAGCTTTACAGGTGCTTGTAGGTTTGTTTTGTTTTTTTTGGTTTTTTTTTACTTTGGAAAGAGACAGGCAAGCTGTTTCTCCCTGCTTCCAATCCTTTTGCTAAGCTAGGCTAACCACCTTCTGATTCCAGATACAAGTTATTAAGCCAAAAAAAGAAGTTCACTGAAAAAAAACGAACTAACTAATTTTGCTTAGGTAAACCATAGGAGTAGCTACTGAGTATTTCATCAAGTAATTGTCAGTGGTGGACAAATACAATGTGGTACTGATACTGATCCTGATACTAATCTAGTGATCACAAATTGTATTTTATTATGTATACTTTCTATTGTATACGCTTTCACTTGCAAAATTAGTTTTGTTATTTTCTGTGGTTTATGATTAGGTCTACATTTTATTTATTTAGTTGTTTCATTCAAACTGTTATTTTAAAACAATGCTGTTTTTTTTTATGGGGATGCCAGCTAATGGGGATCAAAATAAAACAAAGAGAATACATAACTGGTTTTCTTTTACTTCAGGATAGGCCTACACTAGACTCCTCTGTCATCCCTACTTTACAGTTTCTACGGTTCCATTCTGATTCCAGAATACATTTTATGCCTCACCACCTGTTGTGGCATCACCTAGAGTCCTGTAAATGTGTCATTGAATGTTGAATGAAGATATTTGTTCTGGAACTATGAGAAAGATGAAGCACTACTAGTCATTCATGTAGGGCGGAAGGCTTGTATTGCTCAGGTAAGACACAGCTGATTCAGCATCTAAGCACCTTTCTCTATTCACACACAAATACACCCCCCCCCCCCCTCCACCACACACACACACACACACACACACACACACACACACACACACACACACACACACACACACACACACACACACACACACACACACACTCTCATCCACTGTAAGGAAATGCAAAGAGAAAGAACATGCAGGCAGATATAATCGTGTTGCTCAATCCCATATTCAAATTACTACACCGTTTTGTTTGACACTAAACCAAATGTATTCAGTATTTCTGTAAATCATACTGCAGGGTTAGTGAGTTCAGATTTACATATTACAGTACATGGATGTTGAGAAGTAAGATAGGTATGAGTTAGCCTCTGGATGTACCTGACTGGCTTTGTATTATCAACACACACTATTTGCAACCTTCTAGGGTTTTTCGTTTATAATATATGGCCGCTCGGAAGACAAGCTGGGCTTTACTCTTTGTTTATGGGATAAACAAAGTGGTATGTGGTGTGTAAACTGCTAACATAGCATCCAGAGAACAGCCAATGGTCCGCACTCAAATGTCTTCCCCTTTTTTCTCTCCTTTCTGGCTGCTTACTTTCAACTCTTTCCATTTCTTCTTTAATCACTTCTTCTCTCTGTCACATTTTCCTTACATCAATGTTCCCTGTCTCTTAAAGTGTATTGTGCTCATTTTCCATCAGTGGCACTTCTTTCTTTGTCAGTAATGGCAGTTGAACCTCAGCTAACAGGCCTGCACTGATTTCATTTACTCTCTACTCTCTTTACTCAAAGTGGAAACAACATTTCCCATGCATCAAATGACTTAAGTGTTTTGAATAAATATAATAAACATTGTAATAAACTGGCAATAGGGCTACTCATAAACACCCATGTGTTTCTATCTGTCAATTTAAGAACATTTGCACCAGTAAGTGTGTGTGTTAGGCAGCCAAATTAGTATTCATCTGCAATCTTAAAAATGCCATTGATTTGTTTTATGGAATTAACGTTAAAACCGTCTCATCATGATTATATGTATCACTTCATTAGAAATGAAACTAATGATCTTAATGCATGTTTTAATACAATGAACTTTGAAACTGAGACTAATTATTTCAGTGTAATTAGTACATGAAGGCAAGTACAGCACCAGAGCAATGAGAGAAAAATGCAAATAATGAAGCCATTTATTGTTTGTGTAAATATTATTAAGTTAAAGAGGAAATTAGCAACCTTTTATGTGGATCTCCAATCAGCATGGATGGTTAATGTAATCAATTGAAACAATGTGAGTTTAATGTAGGCTACGCTCCAGCCTCACACTGTAAATTACAGTTTAAAAAGTCCCAGAATGCTTTTGTATTTTTTGATGATGGTGCAGCATATCTACCATTTTCAATGTGATGCTATGTCGTAAAATTAACATTTAACTCACTAAACTTAACTTGCTTTAAAGCTGAACTAATCCATATTTTAATATTAACAATAGTCAAACAATTATGTGTAATGTGAAAGGTATTGCCTGTTGTGACAAACCCACAGAGAACTGACTCTGCAGTTTCTCTCAGCTCTACTGAGCCTTTTAGCATCTTTCAGCTCATTGTTTTGGTTTTATGGTCCATAACTTTAATGTTTCACTCCCTCAGCTCTCATTGGCCTCAGGCAGCTGACTTAAACAAAAAAAAGCTCCTAAATCCTGCTGTACACCACCTGCTCAGCACTATTGAGCAGAAAGACGAAATCAGTGATTAGGTGGTTAGCAGAGAGTAAGATATTTAGTTGGTGAAGACCAGGGAACAGGGAAAAAAAGAGAGATAATGTTGGATTTCCATTCTCCAGGTGACCAACACACTTTAATTACAGCATCTTCACTACAGGGAAACTAGTTTAAAGTGCTTTAAAACAAATTGAAGTACCAAGATAACTAACAATAAACTGACAGATTAAAACAAAGGAAGGCATATAAACAATAATCAAATAAATAAGTTTTCAATTGTCGTTTAATTGTCTTATAGCCTTGAGAAGGGAATTCCATGATTATGTTGTGTGGTCAAAAACAAGCTAAGCTGCTGATTTTCTTCATATCAGAACAACTCAGGCAACAATTAACATGTTCACCAACAACTTTATAATAATAATAATATGTTAAAGTTTGTGCGTGTACAGCTCTTTCCACTGCCACTAAGAAGTGCATCAAATAAAAGGAAATCACTTAATAGTGATTTAAATAATCCCTGAAACAAGTGATACATGAAACAGTTGCATAGTGTAAAATTGCAATATTTTGTACAACCACACATCAGGGCAAACTTTTCAAAGGCTTCACTGTTCACCCTGAATCATGCGGCGTGTGCACCAACATCACTCATCAATCGTTTTTATGTTTTTACTGTATGATTGCGACATCCTGTCATCATCCCAACATATAGCTTTACCTCAACATATTCAAGGGGCATGTGCACGTACCTGTATCCTGTATGTGTGTCTCTTCTCCCTTCATAAAGCGTTTTGTTTGTGAGGCTCCTCTTGGCAGGCCTCGGGGAGGTTTAGTTTTGATTACAGGTGGCTCTTACTGCTCTCTCAGCGCCTGCACAGGGCGCATCAGAGCTAAAGGTGAGCGAGGAAGACAAGAGAATTAGACAGGCAGACAGCAGGGAGGAGGGGGGGGGGGAGAAAGCATCAGGGCTTACCTGTACCCCCAGTCCAATATGAAAACACACAATCAGTAAGGATCTCATCATGAGCCCAGTAAATCCAATTTAATTGAGTGCAAATCTGGGTACAGCAGTCCTCTGCCTCGCGTACCAGTTTTTCACCTTCCCAACTCATCTGCACTAAATGCTTAATCTTTCTTCTCCTTTCTCTCTTGATGTTTTTCTGTGTCCTCTTTGTCATTACTTTATTCTGTCGTTTTTCCAGTTTTGTCTTGCGCATACCTTTTTTTATTGTTTATCCTACTCTTTATCTCAATTGTCTTGTTTCCTTATTCCTTATTTAATTAATCTATCTATCTCTCTAGGTGTGAGGGAAAAGAGAGTCTAACAACACAACAGTCTATTTTTGTACATCCTATTGAGTGACCCATTGTCAAATAAACTAGATAACTTATATTAGCCGAAACACACATCCTCACATATCACCTTTTAATCTTTTTAGCAAAAGAAAATCGATAAAAGAATGTGGATGGCAGATTTACATAAGGGATTCATTGTACATTTTTAGCGTTAACACTAATATGATTGTGCAGGCATATGCTGTTTTAGTGTGTACACACATGCATCCCAGTATAAGTGTGTGTGTGTGTGTGTGTGTGTGTGTGTGTGTGTGTGTGTGTGTGTGTGTGTGTGTGTGTGTGTGTTTGTTTGCGTGTGTGTGATTCCTCACTAGTCTCTGTGTAAATGAGTACCGGTTGTGTTTTGATGGAGAGAGCGATTCATTAATATTCATGAAGAGAGAAAAACATCAACGGAACACTTGACTCTGCCCTCACAGGAAAGACTAGCATCAATTTATGTGTTTGTGTGTGTGTGTGTGTGTGTGTGTGCCTGTGTGTGTGCTTGTATGTGCGTGTGTGTGCTCCAATGAGGAAACAGGGAAGTGGTGAGTGTCTGCTTGTCTGCCTAGAGCTGCTACAGGTTAAAAATGTTCTCACTGTTCAGATACTGCTGGTTATCTACCAAATATCTCCCAACATGGTGTATGCGATGCTACGTGTGGCCATGTGTCCCTTGTTTCTGCTGCATTATATATAGGCATGCCTCAAAATGGATTTTGTTGGTCAACAACAAGACTAAAACTCAACCGCCATGCTAGCAGCTCTGCAAGGCTGTACTGATGCACAGCAATGTTTTGATACTACATTTTTAAGACAGCATAAATGCTCACATTGTCAGGTATAATGTTTACTAGGCCTGAGCGATAAAACGAAAGCGATATGAAAATTGTTCAACAGAATGTTCGTAGTTTACGTTAGCTATCTGTGTGTTTGTGCCACTAACCGGGGACTTTACTGTCAGTGTACTTTGTCCAAATATTTCAATTTCAAATTTCAAACCTATAGAATTCCGTAATTTTTATCAAGGTCGGTGCATGTAATGGAATGCGTCCTCTCTGCGCATGCATCAACGTTATTGTTGTCTGCCAGAAGCTGACATAACCTTACCAAGTCCATTTTTTTGAAGAGGAGCCAACTTCTTAGGATAATTGGGCCGCTGGTAAAATCCTCCTGTATGTTGGGATCTTATGTTAAAAGAGAAACAAGCTGAGCTAAATAAGCCTTTAGCTTGTAGCCGCTCTGCCCTGTGTCCACCGGGGAAACACTGACTTTTAAAGTGAATAGCTTTATTCAATTGTTTTGATAAAGAAAAAATTACATATTATACGTTTAAACCAACTATCAACTATGGACCATGGATATATTATTGACAAGCCCTCTGGGTATTTCTGCTTCTTTGTCCTCTGGACTGAGGGCAGGCTGGACGCTACAGCGATTCACTATCGTCTCTCGTGGAACAAGTGGTGTTAAGCTGCCTTCACATGATTAGAGGTAAAACCGCTCTGTGTGCTGGTCGTGCCGTTTTTTTCCTATGGAGAGAGCGGTGCCACCCGCCTAGGCAGAAGCGCTGCCCTTGGTGTGGCGCACTGTTTGAAATTGCCACTAAGAGCTGCGCTTGAAGTAAAAATGATTTGACCTTTCAAAGCGCAACCAATGAGATAACAACTGTATGTGACGTAGCCAGAAGTGGCACAGGCAAGCAGGGGGGCTAAACATAGAAACAAAACTAGCTGCCTGGCAATAGAAACTAACAGGTGTTTACAGACCCTTTCAACTCTATCCTTTTTTTGTTCTGTTCAAACTAACTAACTTTGAATCCACATTTGTTTCATTCAAATCAATAATTTCAAACTTCATCTTTTTGATCTGCGAGCTTTCAATCAAAGTTTGCACGTAAACGTAGAGTTTCAGTCTGCTTCCAAGCTGTTTTTGGTGTGAAAGAAAAAACAACCGCAGGATTTTATAGCAGATTTTAGCAGGAACTCAAAAGCTGAACTACTTTTAAATCCATCTTCTGGTGAACTGAACTGTATAAGAAATCTGTTCATGTATGACATTAATACCATAACCATGGTTACGTTTATGTGTGTGACTTAAAACAGATGAAGGGGTGTGGTAGAATTTTGTCTTGGGCCATGTATTTTGGCAGTTTCTTGTTATTCCTAAAATTAGGCTGAGTTTCAGATTCAAATAATGTTCAAAATCAAATAGGATCATGATGACAGTATCAAGGTAAAAGGACAAGTTGGATTTTGTGTTTCCAACTCTTTTCTCCTTTTCACACTCTTTTCAACTTGATTTCTCTCCCATCATCTGTTCATGTTTGTGTGTGTGTGTGTGTGTGTGTGTGTGTGTGTGTGTGTGTGTGTGTGTGTGTGTGTGTGTGTGTGTGTGTGTAGGACATATAGAGGAGAGATGGTGCACACCTGCACAGTGTGAACTGTCCACAGGGAAGAACGGAAGATCTGTAGTGCACAGCTGTCCACATCCCCAGACACACACACACACACACACACACACACACACACACACACACACACACACACACACACAAAGACGACAGGAAATGTGAAGACAGAGAAAGGGAGAACAGGAGAGAAAAGTGCATTTATGCATTCTGTAGAATTTTCAAGGAGTGTGCGTGTGTGTATGCATTCATTAGTCATGCAGGCAGTGTGGGTCAGCTGTCAGTGAGTTCTGACACCCCGCTGTCAAGGGCCAGTGATGGAAAAGCTGACACACACACACACACAAACATCACTGAGTGCTGCAATACAAGCATGTTGAGAGATCAGATGGCTGGTATATTTTACTCTTTGAGAAGGAAAGATAGGAATACTCATGGGACAGAAAATGACATTTCTCTGCACAATATGTCACAATGTGAGTTATCTGTGAATCCCACTTTTTTTGTTACATGTAAGCAGAAAAAGATTTACTGCCTATTAGATGGGCCTGGCCACATGCATTAAAGAATGCATTTTTACTAGCCGCAAAAGCAAAGTTGGTATTGTTTTCACTTTGTGAGTCTGTGTGTGTGTCATCATGGCAAAATGTGCTCCTGGAGACATCTACTATACTACCACAGAAGCTGTTTTGAGTAATCCAGTCTTTTCACTAGACTGATAAATCTGCTGGTCAGATATATTGGCCAATATTAGCTCATCGCAGATGCATTGTAATAAGTTTATTTTGTGTAAAAATATCTCAGTGTCTCTCAGGCTGTAATTTATCAATGGAGTGCCGAAACTTAGGGGAACACTGAATCTCAGCTGCTGATGTTTATTGCCATGTGTGTAGACAAAGTGCACACACTGCTGTCAGGGGTACATAACATAATTTTCTAATGACATAGAAGCTCTGGATGGCATTAATTTGGCCTCCAGCACCACTGTAAGGAATCTTGGCGTCATATTTGATCAAGATCTGTCATTTAACTCGCACATAAAACAAATCTCAAGGACTGCCTTCTTTCATCTACGTAAAATTCCAAAAATAAGACACATCCTGTCTCAAAATGATGCAGAAAAACTAGTCCATGCATTTGTTACTTCAAGGCTGGATTACTGCAACTCATTGTTATCAGGTTGTCCCAAAAAGTCACTTAAGACTCTTCAGTTGATCCAAAATGCAGCGGCACGTGTATTGACAAGAACAAGGAAACGGGATCATATTACTCCTGTATTAGCTGCTCTGCACTGGCTCCCAGTAAAATACAGAATAGAATTCAAAATCCTTCTCCTGCCTTGCAAAGCAATTAATGGTCAGGCTCCAGCATATCTTAAAGATCTCATAGTACCTTATAAACCAACTAGAGCATTACGCTCCCAGACTGCAGGGTTACTTGTAGTTCCTAGAGTCTCTAAGAGTACAATGGGAGCCAGAGCCTTCAGCTATCAAGCTCCTCTCCAGTGGAACCAGCTTCTAGTTTGTGTTCGGGAGGCAGACACACTCTCCACATTTAAGAGTAGGCTAAAGACTTTCCTTTTTGATAAAGCTTATAGTTAGGGCTTGCTCAGGTTTACCCTGGATCAGCCCCTAGTTATGCTGCTATATGCTTAGACTGCCGGGGGACACCTCCCTGCTCTCTTCCTTCTCTTCCTCTCTCCCTCTCTTCTTCTCCCTCTCTATCTGTATGCATTTATGTAAATGTTTGCTACTAACTCATCATCCGGGGCATCATCCCCGGAGTTTCTATCTCTTATGTGGCAGGTTGCCACTGATAAAGTTTACGTCAGGATCAGGAATCGTGGCTGCGCCTGCTGCCCTGGTCCTGCTGGACACCGGGAAGCCTTTTTGATATTTTCCTGGATTCATCCATACTTTCTCTTTTTTCAACACAACATAATTTCTGTCAAATGTTGTATTTGTACTATGTTGTTTATCCTGTACATACGACATCTATTGCACGTCTGTCCGTCCTGGGAGAGGGATCCCTCCTCAGTTGCTCTCCCTGAGGTTTCTTCCATTTTTCCCCCTTTAATTATGGGGTTTCTTTTAGGAAGTTTTTCCTTGTGCTATGCGAGGGTCTAAGGACAGAGGGTGTCGTAACCTGTACAGTCTGTAAAGCACACTGAGACAAATGTATAATTTGTGATTTTGGGCTATACAAATACATTTGATTTGATTTGATTTGATAACAGGCTATATGGAGCCATTTTCACACAATATGGTTTTGTAAAGTTTGGAATTATTGATTTGACATTTTGTAAAAATCAAAACTTGACATTTTCACATTTCTGTTCAGGGACATGTTTCACGTCTTCAGACACAGATAAAAAAAATGATAAGTTCTAAGTTATATTGTGTTGCAGGAGTAAGTAAAACAGCAGCTAGCACGGGACTATAGTACAGTGTCCACAAATACAGGCTATTGTCGTTTTTAGGGGTCGAAACCCCTGGAAGGAAGCGTGGGTCTCTGAAACCTCTATCCCCTAAACTGCCCTGCACCACAGAGCCTCTTCTACCCAGCAACCCAGAGCCTCTTCTACCCAGCAACCCAGAGCCTCAACTGCCCAGATCCATGATTGACGTCTCGACAGTTCCTGGGACGGGGGTCCCAACCGATGTCAAGCCTGTTCCTAAATCTATCCCTGGTTTCCAGTCGGCGGTCCAGCAAACACCTGTTCCTGGTTTCCAAACTGGTCGTCTTCTTGGTTACCCTCCAGGTCTGTTACACCCATCGCCCCTGCCCCTAGGCTATCCGCCTTTTGTAATCCATTTAATAGTGAACAAGTTTGAGAGACCAATTACGAGCATTGGCATAAATGCTAAACTGTAAACAAGTCGGTGATTCAAATACGTCATCAGTGAAGTCTTGTTCTTGTATTGAAAGCGTTTTAAAAAAGACAGACTTCACAACACAGCTGTACCGGTACCTGCATTTTCCCTGAAGTTTTACTAGAGCTTGAAGTGGGAAATTGGCGATACAGATTCCCCTGACTTTCGATTCCTGCTTCCATTCACGCATGAATATTTTAGAGAATCATGGAGCTGGAAGGAAGTCAAATCCCTCACACCCTTGTTTTTCTGGATGAGGCTGGTTCAATTGTGGCCAAAGTAGGAGACTTGGCCGAAATGTTATAGGTTACCGTGTCACGGTGGATGTGCCAGGCCGATGCAGGGCAATATCACAATGTGTGCTGCAATATCTGAGAATAATGTGAGTACACATTTTACCAATATTGGCACACACAACACCCGGAAACTCCTGATGTTCTTGGACACCCTCTACACAGACGTAATCCCTGAGAATGAGAGAGGTTTGGAAAAGGCATGAGTTTTTGTAATTGTGTGGGATAATGTTAGCTTTCACCATCCAAACGTCATCAGGCAACTGTGTTCTGTCCACCAAAGGATGATGATGGTGTTCCTTCTACCAAATTCTACATTCCAAAATCTGATTAAGGAATTATTTTCATGCTTGGAGGTGAAAGGTGGGCGATCAGTCTCAAGACAAATGTCTCTGCATGCTGCAATAGATGCTACTTGAACACTGCAGATTTTACAAGTATTGTTGTATTATATTGTGCTGTGTAAGTTACAATAAAGATAGAAAAGATTTGCCAAAGAAATTAAGAAACACTATAAACGAATTATGCCTACTGGCTACCCAAAGCTATTAGTAAGTAAAAGTTAAAATGTGATGTACTCTCAATTAATTTCTATTAAGAGGTGAGAAGTTGACAAAAGACAATAAGAGATGAGAAAGAGAGAGGACTCAGTGGGTGAAGCTGGCTTGGATGTTCTTCCTGCTGCCAAATCACACATTTCTCTCCTCCACCACCATCCTCCGTTTCTTTTTAATCGCACCCCCTCCCCCTCTGTCTCTCCCTCCTGCTCTCTCTTGTTCCCTCCAAATCACCATCCTCCATCTTGAATCCATCCCTCTTTATGTGTCACCTCATAACTTCTGTAATTCTTTCCTCCTCCCCTTCATCTCCCTTTCTCCTCCCCAAAATGTTTACCATGTTGACCTGTTGCTTTCTCTGGCTTCTGTTTTCTTTTTTTAAACTTCCCTGTTTCACCAATAATTATTTCCTATTCTTTCACAACTGACAACCATTTCCTTCAATTCCTTAAACGTTTACATTCCCTGCATGCCCACGTCTCCTCCATCACACTTTTCGCCATCTCGTATTCAAGGTTTTAATAGGGAAAAGAACTTGTACTAAATTATTTGATTTCTTCCTTATATCTAATACATTCAAACCATATATGCTTTAAAGTTATTTGGAGTTTGAAACTCTTGTTCCTCAAAAAAAACAAAAAAAAACTGGGTGTGCTACGTCTGTGCTGTCAGGAATTGTCTTACGTTAGCATGTTTCAGATCAGTACACACACACAGTAACTCTGGCTCAGTTCAGTTCAAGGTTGAAGGGTTGAAAAGGAAAGTTAATGTCAGCCTATTATACAGAAACCAGATCCTCCTCCTGCATTATTTTACACATATCTTATCCTCCAAACGATCCCTGACACACACAAGCAATGTGAACACACTTGCATGCCAATAGACTGACACGTGCTGACATAAATATACACAAGCAAGGACACCAAAAAGCGGGCGCACTGCACACACATTCACATGCCCTTCAACTCTGCACACCACACCTCCCTGTCAGGTCAACCTCTAATAATGCTGAATGAGAGAAAGGGAGACAGAAAGACAGAAGGAGTGAGAGTGAAATGTTGTGAAATAATGCTTCTCTAAAATAAAGTTGAGGTCATCCATTTTTAGGCAGTGAAGGAGGGATGGAAAGATGTGTAAAGGAAAGGAAGGAGGGATGTTATTCTGAATGCAGCATGTTTTTAAAGAGAGAAATCTGCATAATTTCTGGGAAATGATTGACAGGAGAGGGTGTGAAGGGAAAGGAGAACAGGGAGTGAGAAGGAGGCAAACATGGAGGAAGTGAGGCTGAAATGTTGTAAACACTTCAATATTGCATTGGTAGTACTGGTTTCTGTTGGACACTGGACTAGAAAACTGATGTTAAACCAGTAGCTTCAAAGACTCAGATTAGCAGTCTCTACTCATAATATATATTCTCAAACAGTCATTCAAGTTAACCAAAATGAAAATCTGAAATACTCTCCTCAACACTTTTATGTGTCTATGTATGAACCACTGAAAAGGTGTTCAGTTAATATTTTCAAAGCTGTTTAGTTATCATTAAGGTAAGTAAAGTTGCATTACGTCAAATCAGCTGAGGCTGGTGGGAATTAGTTTTGCAAGTGTTTAGTCCTAAACCAAAGTCCTTTATAGATTAAATGTTTGACCTGAATATGACAAATTGAGGCAACTTCACAGTTATACAAGTCAGCCTGAGGGAGATATAAATGGGATAGTGGGCGAGACATTTCACTCAAAACCACAAATCTCCAGAGCCTCATGGTGGCATTAGAGCAAAAGTCAGAGGAACACTACCGTCAGTAGGATTCATCTTGTGGGGACAATGAATGACTGTACTAAATGTAAAGGCAATCCATCTGATAGTTGTTGAGATATTCTGGACCAAAGTGCGGGATCAAACTTGTTGGTTTCACCTGAGTTTTAGGAGTGTAGAGGAGCAAAGTAAAAATAAACTACGATGTTTGGCAATATTGAGAAGACATTCCGTCTATGGCACACAGCTGGACATCGATGGACAACAGTTTGACAACGACATTAGTGCTGCCCGTGTTGCTGTTTGGCTAATTGTTATAGTAGAACTATGTAAAAGCAACTAGTGTCAACAGCAGGTGGATGTTTATATGTTTTGTTCCTTCATCAGCAATTTGCTGGCTGAGTGAACAACGTGCACCATGCTGTGGCATGTGGGCTACATCTACTGTCTCAACCTTGAACTAGACAAACTGAGACAAATGTTTCTCATGCAACTAAATGTCCTTGGTTTACAGCATACACTTGCATGTTTTAGAGCAGTTTCCTAAAATGCATTACACCAACCAATGGTTGGAATATTTTCCGTACATACTGGGAATGTCTCTGGATATGACCCACAAATATGATCACCTTAGACTGCAAACTTTGTAACATGGCCTTCTAAACAACTTTTTTATTTCACAAACAGTGTCTTTGCTTCTTCAGGTTCGTGCCTGGAGCTTTACCTTGTTTTTTCTCTATATATAAAAAGATAAAAAAGAATGGTGCTGTGTGTGTTTTATTTATTTATTTAGTAACATACTGTATGTGAAGATTATTTCATATTATTTCATGCTTCTTCACTTCTGCAAAGTGATGTGTGCATGAACAGATCCTGTTCCAGCTTTTACTAAATGATAAATTCCTCAAGAAAGAATAGGGTATTCATTCCCATTTCATTGTTTGAATAACTCAAATTGAAAGGACGTCCACTCAATCAACATGGAGGAAGCCTCTGATGTGAACTGCATTGTAACACATGCATATGCAAATTGAAATCTTTCACAGAATGTTCAGATTGCTATCTTTCCTCCATGTTAGACAACAGTTGCTATGTGATAGCTGCAGTCTTTGTGGAGGGAGCTCCTGCTGATGGACAGCTGCTCGGTGACAATGGTTACTCATTACAAATATAGCTGATTATGTCATACATTCTGCCCACAACACAAAGGCAGTGATAAATAAATATGTAAATAGCAAATGTTCTTGTACACCTAAACCTCCCAGATATGATGTTGGTAAATTCCCAGGTGACAGGATGGTCATGTGACACACAGGGACAGGATTATTGAGGGTTCTCCACTGCGGCCTCGACTAACCTACTACATTTCTTCTGAGGGCATGCCCGTCCTGTCTGTATTACAATGGCTGGACATTACGGAAAGGCTAATGTTCATCATCCCTCCATTAGCCTTCTCACTAACTTCTTTTCTTCCCAAAAGATTATTAGCTGAATCCTCACGGGGGACCGAGCCACCACAGATAAACCTTTTAGGTAACATTTTGAATTTCATATTTTATGATTTTATTATGTTGTAGTTCTCTCAACTACAAGTAAGAAAGCTCGGGCCATATTTAATAGTTGATAACTGCTGTAGGCCAATCCAATGCGTAGGACATTGGTACATAAAGTATCATCCAGATGTTTTGCAAAACACAATGTCTTTAGTCATAAAATGTAAGACATTGCTTATGGGCAGTTTCCCACCAGACATCCCACCATGTGCCATCTGCTCAAAACCTTTCACTCTTCAGTGAGGATTGTTGAGACTAGTAGTTTCCCATGTCTCTGTTTGCTACTGAGCTATCAGTATTGAACCATTTAATTTGAAATTTCAAAGGAGGCAATGCAAAGAGAGTTGTTGGTTTCTCAACAAGAGCAAACAAAATGCTTTTCAGAAAATAATAAAATGAAAATCAATAATTCTAATTAAACACGCTCCAACCAATAAATGTATGTTAAAATTCAACATACAAGTGATCCTGTTTTCTAATGAAACACACATAGAAATCCTTTTTTTCAAATTCAATGCAAGACGATTATGTTGCAGCCACTGATGGACATCATCCAATTATGCAGTTAGGATCAACCTTGCTAGTTGTCGTAGCTTGTGCATATATAACCGTGTCATCTGCATAAAGCTGGCAGACTAAAAAACAGCAGACTGAGGTTTGAACCTTGGGGAACACCCATTTTATTTTTTAGGAGGGGGTGACTTTTCTTGCCATGACTTCCCTGTTTGTCGCTAGTAATGTATAACTCTTACTTCTGTACCATGTATTGTGCCATCTATTGTGCCATGTATTGGCCAATAGATAAGATAGATCTTCTAAACACTACTTATGAGGTAGTCAAGATCAAAGGCACTGGCTTGTTGACCCTCTTCATGTGTGTGGTATCGAAGGTGGCACCCTCATGTCTGTGTTTGTGTAATTGTTTTTGATGGCGATAGAAGGTGAAGCTGCTTTGGACAGTGTCTGTGTCCACTCAACATTGCTCCAGGCAAGAAAGGAAATAATCTAATCACACATCTGAAGACACACACACACACCCACAATCCCTCTTTATCTGTCTTATCTGACCTGTCTCTTCTCCGATCTCCTCCTGTGCTTTGAATGTAGCTATGATAAGCGAGCACTAAGCAGGAGGCAAAGCGGAGATGGTGGAGGCTTAATGAGGAGAAGTGGGAACAAATAAGGTGGAGGAGGAGGAGGAGGGGCTAAGGATGGGAAAAGGAGCAAGGAAGGAAGTTGAAAGAGAAGGAGAAGAGCGAGAAAGGCAGGGGAAAGGGACTGAAGATGCGTGTGTGTGTGTGTGTTGGTGTGTGTGCTGTGTCCATGGCTGCAGTGGACACACACTGAGGAGGGAGATTGGAGAAGGACAGTGGAGAGCACACCCACTCCTCAGAGCGAGCGATTGAAGCAGAGAGAACAAGGGGGGTGATGATGAAGAAGAGAGATAACGCTGAAGATGAGACAAAAGTGAGACAGGTGTGTGTGTGTGTGTGTGTGTGTGTGTGTGTGTGTGTTTAGCAAGTCAAACTCACCCATCTTTTGCCTTTATACACGTACACACATTCACACAGCGATCAGTCGGCACTTAGTGGAACACAAGCCTCTCGCTGTGTTTTTGAAGTCTGATTACCAGTTGGGCGGAGATGTAAAACTGCTCTATTTGTCCTTCTGTGTCTATTTACCTATCTTTCTCTCTCTATCATATGCACAAACACACACAAACCAACACTCACACACACACACACAGACTTCTTCTCACATAAGAAGGCTGTCGATGGATCTTGAGAGCTTTTAGAACTCAGCATGACATATAAATGAAATAAATGAAGGAGACGCTCAATGAGCTGTTGAAGACATTAGAAGCGTGTTTTCACACCTCCATAAGTCTTGCCCCATGCTAATAAGCTAAGTGCCATTTTGGTAGAAGTCTTTATCCAGAATGCGTAACAATGCGTAACAAAACAGTGGATACAGGAATACGACTGTAATGAGAAAAGCGATTTAGATAAAATGACTAGAGGTATGAAAAATGACTAGAGGTAATGAATATAGGATCAAGTACTTACTTTATTTGCACAACTTTGACGTATGGAGTGGTTTTGCAGTCCCTGTTTGTAAGAAACAACCAACGCACTCCAGAGTACAGACGGTAGCTGTTGCTCCAGTAACCAACTGTCTGCTGTGATGTTTATCAGAGTTAACTAGCTTGCTGGTCATTTTGAAGAGGGTTTGTCTATTTAAATAGTAGCTTTAGTGCTGTGCAGAAATGCTCATTCAAGATTAATGTCAGGCATTTCAGCCTTCTTCTCATTCCAAATGCAAGTTTTTTCCAACATTGATAAGCATTTACCATTGTTCCAAATTGTAGATCAAGTGTGAGCACAGGTGGGTCAACCTGCTGGACATTTCTGCCTGATGCACCTCTGACGGTGCTATTGTGTCAGCTGCAGGGTCATTAGCTGGAAGCAGTGGTGTACACAGGCTGTCCAGCCGATATGGCCATGCAATATGTTTTCTTAATTTTAAGGCCACGCTAAAGGGCACTTTCCTCACTAGAAGTGCACCCTAGAGGAACCTTTAATCCTGAAACATTTCAAGTTGGGGGAGCAGTTGCAGGGAGGTGCCGATGGAGCCAGTCCTAGGATCTTTCTTTCCCCATGCCTTATCCTTTTTTATCTGAGCCAGTGCAATTAGCTCTGTTGCTCTGCCTCCTCCGCCAGGTCTTGGACCCTGTCGTCCCAACAGGCTTCACAAACCACTGAGGGGTCGTTTCCGAGTAGCCTCTGTTACTGACTTCCACTGGATAGGTGAAGGCCCTCCACCCTGCTTGATAGCACCCAGCTGTCAGCTCTGTGTACTTTTCCTTCTGTCTCTTGAAGGTTGCCTCCATTCCCTTTGCTGATGGACCAGTCAATTCGTCAAAAATGACGATCCCAGTCCAGGTGGACCAGAGCACAATAAATGGATGCAGGGAAGTTGTTGTGACTTCTTGTGGGAACATCAACTGGCACTCAAGATCAGCTATGGATTGTTTGCAGTCTTAATGTTGATAGGCTGCTGAGGGTTTTTAAAGTTTGTCTCTTAATTAGTCCTAAAAGTGTTTAGTTATTAAAGTTTAACCTTTGGATGTTTCTGATGGTGTAAGGGTTTTTTCTGCAATGAATTCCTGTTGAGTGAGAGTGAGTTCAAAGTGTCTCCTTATGGACCAAATCATCTGTCAAGCAAAAAGTGACCTGTGTCACAGAATGTCATGACTAGGATCTCAAAGTTTAACACATATGATCACTTCTGAGAACCTGAAAGGAGAGAATATGAGTATGTGACTAAAAAACAGAAACAAAAGCACCTGAAAACATAATTTGACAAGCTACACAAATGGGGTCTTAACCTTGGCTTAAAGGGTAGTATGCCATGTTTTCTTTCCTCCTTATGCTCACATTAAAGTCAAGTCACTAATGCACGTCTCTAGAGCAGCCACTTGTGTTCCCTTATTTAGCTTTAGGCACTTTTTTGTTCGCAGCCATCAGCCAATACATGAGGCTTAGTCCGACTTTCACTGCAAGCAGGAAATCTCAATCCAAACTCCTATGGTCGGTCTGTCGTGGAACAAGTGACTTAACGTGATTCTGTAAGTAGAACAGAAGCATATTCTTCAAGCATAGCCTACAGCACTAGACCAAGATTATATTCTTACCTACGTAATATGCTATTAACTTGTTGCACCTTTAACCGTGAGGCACTTACTATGTTAGGTGGAATTTGAATCTGAGTGTTGTGGCACTTGTACTCGAGGGCTTCTGCTTGAGCTACTGGGGCTTGGATTGTGCCACATTTGTATGTCGCTTTGGACAAAGCATCTGCCTAATGCATATTCTAAAGAAGGAAACATACTTAAAGGGATTTGTTGTCAACATGACAGTGAGTCAGACTGAACAGGTTGACTGTTTATTCTTTCATTCTGTTTTGCCAGTAGTGCAGATGGTTTAGATTTCGTAATGGATTTCGTTACTTAGCAACCTCACAGTGACAGAAAGACACTTTCAAAATTGTCCTGCTCACAATCTTATGTACAAGCATATTACCTTTACTCCTGGGTCGATAAAATCTAAATGTACAGGCATCAGTTACTACTAACTACAACTACCAACCAACAATGATGCAAGAATACGCTCAATTCAAAGTGGCAGAAAAAAGAAAACGGCTGCAGCGCTATGTCGAACCTGTGTATCGCCAGAAACAGATCGTTTGCTGATTTGTCCAGAGCTGACGCCCACCGTCTCCTTTCAGTGGGTATGACAAAACAAAATTACAAGTTATTTTCTTGTTTCTGCCACATTGTATTCAATCCAATAAACAAACTCAAATCAAAACTTACACGGACAATTGATCCCCTCGGGGCAGCTCTACTTCTTCGTCCACTCATGTTGGACTGAGGGCAGACTGGACTTTACAGTGACTCAACATCGCCACTAGAAGAACAAGTGGTATAACAAGACAGGACGGGCCGGGGCAAGCTGGTTAGCATGCAAAAATTTTGTTTGAGAAAAACACAATACATAGATGTCTGACATAATATCAAAACTGTTACTTCTTCTCATTCTAATAATTTGATTATTATGAACTAAAATGATGGCCACATCTTAGACATCTTAAACTTATGTCTCTTTTCACAAGTTATCTCTGGTATTATGTTGTGTCTCAAGTGTGTTGTGTTCCAAGTGTCAACGTCAGTGTTCATGCCTAAAATGATAGATAGCTAAATAGAGAGAGATAGATAGATAGATAGATAGATAGATAGATAGATAGATAGATAGATAGATAGATAGATAGATAGATAGATAGATAGATAGATAGACAGCAACAGCTCCACCTCCCAGTGACCTTGTCATCTACAGCAGGACAGAAAAACATAAGAAAGAAAGTATGGAGGAGGAGAGATAGAGGGAGGGAGAAATGGAGAGGAGGCGTAGGAAGACATGTTTGTGTGTGTGTCTCCTATTCAGTCCAGCTGGCCTTGTGCTTCTCTTATGTTAGCTGAAGGTTGAGCCTTGGGCTCCAATGAAAAGAACCCATTGGCAAGCAGTGAGCGCCCTGTTCCTGTTTGTGTGACACACACACACACACACATACACACACACACACACACACACACACACACACACACACACACACACACACACACACACGGGTAGGTAGCCTTGGGCACCTAGGACCCACACACATTGACGACACACTCTGCTTTTGTTCCTTCCAAAAAGCTCTATAGAAAAGTAATAAAGACAGGAAAGCTCTGACAGCCAATTCAGCCATCTCTCCTGCTTATTTCTTTCTTTCTTTGTTTCCCCTCTGTCACACCTGTTATGTCTCTCTGTCTCTGACGATTGTTTTGTCTCAGGTCTATGCAACATTTTATTTTCTCAGGCTATCTGATTTTCTTTACTCTTCTTTCTCTTGATGTATTTCTTTCCGTGTGTCTCCTTGTCTTTTTAACATGCACAACCATTTAACATACGTTGACTCAGAAAACGCGGGAACAACATGGAAGAATATGCTTGTTAGACTCACTTTTTTTGTTCCATTCATCCTTACCTAAGTTTTATTTTCTTATGTCCATGTCAGTTTTTATTTTACTCTTTAAGCTGCCGTTCTCCCTCCATTTCTTCCCATATATTTCCTCCCTCTGCCTGTCACTGTCTCCTCTCTTCAGCTCATGCAGAGTTTGCCTCCAGCCCTCCGTGCCACTCTTTCCTTCTCAGCCAGTTTTTCCCTCCTCTCTTCTTCGATCTGTTTATTCTCTGCTTGTTTTTCTGGCCTCCACAGCTCTCTCCCTCCCCAGCGCTACACTAACACCACCTCCTCTCCTCCTCCTCATTTATACCCCTTCCCTGTGTCCACTGTCTCCCCACTCTCTCTTCATCTCTTTTTATCTCAATCATTCACCCTGTGAATTATTATTCTTTGTATTTATCCCTCTCCCCTTCCATACCTGGGCAGCAGTATATTCTTCTCCCCCACAGTTCTTTTTCTAAACTTCACAAAATGTTTGTGTTTCTCTTACTCCTGCTGTCACCAATTTTGTTTGTTATTACATGAAGAGCACAAAGACAAGAGAGCACATTTGTTTTAATCCTTGGTCTCCCCATCAGAGTGGTATCATATAGACACGTATCCGAGTGACATCATAGTTAGATGCACATGGTACATAGAAAACACACCATATTGAATGGAAACGTAATACATTGAACTGTTCAATATCCCAAGAAGGAAACCTCCCTCCTAGATCAGAGTGCATAATTAGCGATTAGCATCTAGCGATCTGGTCAGAACCCTGGGTTGTTGGTGGAGTTTTTATGTATTTTTACAGGTTAAGATAAACTTTATTGATCCCTTGGTGAAATCCATAAGCTACCCGGCCGTAAATAACACATTAATGCATCAAAAATGATTATTCATTGGTATATTATATTATTCTGAAATGGAAACTTTTGGTACTTTAAATATATTTTGATGCTAAAAATTGTGTTCTTTTACTTAAAATACATTTTAGTATTTTTACACTGTAATATTACTACTTTTACTTAAGTAAAAGAATCTGAGTTCTTAGTCTACCTCTATTGGGTACTCTGCCGTCTTCTCAAACAAGTTTTTAAACTAATTTAACACATCTTGCACATCAGGTGTATATTTTGACGGGAAACAGCAGGACATTGGATCAGGATCATGTAAACAAACCACGTACATATGAGCTTTGGGCTCGAGATTATGCTGGAGATGCAACCACTTAAAGGATGGGTGAGTATCACTATTGTCCTATGTTTGTACTTTTCAAACAGAAAACACACAATTTATATTGTGATATTAACTGGAAATGACATACAACATAAACAACAGCGAGTAGGAAATGTTCAGCTCCCTGGCAAACTCCCTCCAGCCAGCTGCCTTTAGGTTTTTCGCAGTGAAATGAGGAGGTATTCTATAACTCCTTGTTTCAACTTCAGGCATCATCCATTGCTATCTCATTGTGGCACTTTCAAAGCGATCCACAGGAATAAAGAGAAACATGAGCTGAAAAGTTCAGCTCAAAACTGCACAGCGTTGTGTTACTTGTGGCTAGTTAGAACATTTATATAGAAAACAATGCAATCAGTTTTGGACATGGAGTCATGGACATAATGCACAAAAAATAGATTTTTTAATTGTTTGAACGTATGTATTTTTATTGGAAGAAATATACCTTTCCGTATGGCAGAAACATATGCCGGCGTATATGAAAAGTAGCTCAAGATTTGTCAGAGTCCAAATATGTCCAACTTCTCCACAGCGGTGTTGTAGCTGACATATACATAACGAATACATAACAAATTATTGTACGTATGTCAAACCTATTGATAGTGTATCACTTACTTATACAAAACATATCAGAGCGTCTGGCCAACGGAGCTGGAAAAGTGCCATTTGGTTCACGTCATGCTGATGCTGGAGAACAGAATGTGCTCTTGTCGCAGCCTCTCAGCATCCTCCATGCTCTCTGATGCTGGGTTTTTCATCAAGACGTGCTATGAAGAAGTGAGGATGAGCTACTCACAGGGACCCTATATACTATATTCAAACCCCAATAAGCTCCCAAAACGCTAGCTGTACTGTAGAAACACGTTTAATAAGTTACTCCGTCGTCAGGGATAAGCTTAACATAGGTTACGAATAGGTTATCCACTTGTTATCAATAAATTGGCTGTAGGGTTCACCGTCAGCCGACGTAGCCTATATCTAACGTACCTCTAACGTATTTACGTAGGTATTTACGTACTATATTTACGTAGATAAGTATTCACGTACGTATTCACGTATGTCTAACGTAACGTAACTTATGTGTAACGTCTGCATAATTTATGAAGCACACGTTGGGTACGTCCGGTAATTTTGAACATGCTCAAAACATTAGCGTTCAACAACGCACCCCAGCGTAACACCGCATGCTCTTATCGAATACTACTTATGCCTTACCTTATATCAACGTACACCAGTGTATTGCCGATATTTTGTATACACCATATTTTTGTATATGTTATGCAAGATGCTTCATCTCTTTATATAAGCGAACATGGCATTCTAGTTATGTGTTTCCTACCCCCTGCTGCACATGCAATCCACATTGTTTGTCAACGCGTCTGTTGATTCTGAGGAATACATCGTGTTTATGAGGCTGCAATGAACTTTGCAAGCATCCATTTTCTATGCAGGGGGCTATAACCTATCCTAGCATGCTTTGGGTAGGAGGTGTGGTGAACCTTGGACAGAACACCAGTCTATCACAGATACGGTACAGACAAACAAACAAATGCACACTCACATGACTGTGATCATGTCTATTTTGAGGTCAATGACAGAAGTCAGAGAACGCTTACTCTGTTGTATCAAAGCTAAAGAGCAAGAAATGACCAGCCATACGTAATTTGATGTCCTCTGTTTAACAATTTATTTTGCTTTCTCTGCACGCCGACAGAATCTCAAAATCTCTATTCTTCCTGTGTATTGTAGGAGGGAACATGATGTTTGATGTATTCACATAAAAACACATCACATCACATACAGGGTTCAAGGTAGTTTTGACACATTCCCTGTCTGCAGTGCCATGTGTTTTTTTCAGTTCACTGTACTGAGACAGAAAGTACTTGTATGTGCTGGTGTCAGCTGCAGGTATTATGGAGGGCAAATCCATGAAAACACAGGACTACCTTTAACACGCAAAGGACATGTTTTAAACATAATGTGTAACATTTTAACGAAGTGGGCGTCAAGTGAAAAGAAGGGTAATTTCCTCATAGATTTCTTTACAATCTGACTTTCTTTTAGCAACCAGTGGAGTTGCCCCCTGCTCGCCATTAGAAATAATGCAGGTGTATGGCACTTCCCAATTGGCTTCACTTTTCAAAACCAGAGGCTAAGTCTACTTTCTTTTATACAGTCTATAATGAAAAAAATAATTCTTTGTTGAAAATGTCCGCTTTTGAATAAAAAAAACAAGCCGACAGATGCTTTTGTTCTCAGTCACATAGCAACGAGGCTTTCACCACTTCAATGCAGAGTGTATCCAGTACTCAATTTCCAGTGTCCAAAATCTCACAAGTTCCATTTGAAGGCAGCAAAAGATAGTGAGAGCAGCTCCAGGTGTGTTTCATTAATTACCACAAAGGATCAACCAACTGTAGGTGCCAGCCCTTGAGGACTGGACATCAACACCCTCCTCCCAACAGGCTGAGGTATCGTCTCAGCAGTATTAATGATGGAAGAACCTTTGACCTTGACAAATTCATTAAACCCACACCTCCCACTACACCACACACTCTGCACCTTTCCTCTTGTTCCCCCTCTCTGTCTCTGTCAGTGTTAAGTGCTCCCTGTGACCCCAGCTAATAGTGTTCCAATTCTCCTCATGTCTCCATTGAGGAAACACACCTACAGTAAACACATTCACTAAACACCGTGTTATACATTTCTAAGATGATGTCAGCCAGGACGAAAGCTGAGTTGCAGGCTGGTGGGTTAGGTCACAATGATAAGTGTGTTTCATTTAAAATCTTATTGATCAGTATGGCTAATTATAGCCATTCGTTAACCTGTTTGTGAGTCTGCTTCAATATGTATATGGTGTCTGAGCTGGAGGGTTATTTTAATGGCGTGAAACTGAAATTAATATTGGGCTAACTGCACTCACAATTGAGGGAGTGCTTTCTCATCCACACTGTCATCACTACTGTATCGAGTTTCTTCTTATAAGCTGAAATATATCTGCAATAAGCTAATATCAGTCAACATATCATAAATCAGCGCAGCCAATTTATCGGTTGAGCTGAAATACAGATTTGTTAAAATAAAATCTAGCAAACATCCACAATAGTACAATAGGACTCTGGTTCCAATCCTCTGAATCACTGCCCACATATCTCATATGCTTTTAGTGATTCGAATGGGTCTGTTTGAATGGCGTCGAATGGGTCCCCCCCCCAAGACACTAAGGACCTTGCTGGCGAGATTTAGAATGGAGATGTAAAGGTAGTTGCAAGTCAATTTACAGAAATAACAATTTATTTAAAATGGCAACAGCTGTCTAAAACAGAAACAGAAATCAAACCGGGTATCAAAGCGTCCTCACGTATTTTAAAAGCATTTCTACTACTTTTCTTTATATTCTCAGAGGCTAATACTGCAACTCCTTGTTACGTTAAGTACCTCTCGTGCTTGAGCATGCTTGCTTTGAGGAATGTATACTATGTGTCTTTAAAACTTTGTCTACAATGGCACCCTCTCTTGTCTGGTTCAAGGTAACACTGATGGGTTGCCATGGTTTCGATAGTGAGCACAGACAATCCTCATCACAGCTCCATCTGCTTTATCTCTGAAAAAGACATGGTTTTAGTATTAGTTGAATGTGTTTATGGTGTAAATATTGCTACAAATTAAAATTATTAATTGTATCAATGTGTATGCTTAGGGTAAGATTGTAGTTGGGGAAAGAATCTGTCAGTGCCAGTGAATCCAAGTAGTCTTACAAATCTAAGTACACAAGGGTTTGTCTACACAATGACAAATCGGACAAATTTACAATTTTTAGATACAGCAGTCTTTGGGTTTTTGGTCAGCTTCCTATTTTGTTTCACTTCACAATAATGGTGACACTTTCAGACAGAAGGACAATGTATAATCTTTGCTGGATCTGTGCCTCAATATAAGAGAGTTCTGTGTGGACTATGTGAGTAATGTCCAATGTTTGAGTGTAACCCTAACCCTAACACTAACCCTGCTAACAGGCACTTATGGCAATGTTAATCAGCTAATGTTTAACATGCTTTCAATCTTAGTTTAGCCTGATATCATGCAAACATTTGCAAACTAGCTCTACACACAACATACAGCTGATCACTCGTCATCACTTTTGTAAGTATTTGATCATTAACCAAAAGTCAAATGTTGAAATTGAAATGAAAAGTTGAGCATCACCACAGACAGAGTTTATACTGAGGGAATCCTCAATGTCAAGAAAATTAAATAATCTACCAATAGTTGTTGAGCTATTTCAATCTAGACCAAATTGGTGGACTGATTGACTGACTGATATTAACTAAGTTTACATGTACAAAATATTCCAATAGTCCTTTGTCCTTATTCCAAAAAAGATATATTCCTACTAAGGCAAATTAATATTCCACTAATATTCCAGTTTACTATTAGCCGTGAAAATAGGACTTTCTCAAAGTGTTTCACCAGTGGCTGTTACGGCTACCAGAGAACCCAAGTGCAGAACAGAGGCTGGAAGCAAAGAGTAGAGCAATGTAATGGTATTTAATATTGTGCACTTTAGTCTCAGCTGCCAGGGGTTCAGTGCGGAATGGAGCCAGGGACTGGAGAAGGAGGCAGGATGAGGTTAGAGCTGAAGCCAAGGCTGGAAAGCTAGGAGACGGGCATAGGGGAAAAGCCAGGGAGAGCAATGACAGGATCCAGGAGAGGGAGGAGGTCTGGAGACAGAGGCAGGAGTCAGGCTGAAAGTAACTACAGGCACAAGGAAAACAGGGATTAGAAACAGAAAGTTCTGGCAGAATGGTTAATCACTGAGCTAAAAACATGACTGCCTGTGAATACAGAGTCTACTATCTGGCAATGTGGCAGAGTTAGGACCGAAGCATTATAGCAGAGTTGATTGGGGATGTTGGTGGCTGGTAGCCTGGCTCCTGCACACCTGTCTCCACTACTGCAATCACGCACACACACACACACACACACACACACACACACACACACACACACACACACACACACACACACACACACACACACACACACACACAGAGGGGGAAGGAGGAGAGACTACAGGCTAGGCCAAAGTGGAGGCCATGACAGTGGCAGACTTACACCATATGAATACAGCCTCCTTCTACACCCCTCTTGAAAAGGTCAGTGTTGAAAGATTTGCGCAAATCCAAAAACCTGTTTGTATACAAGTCTTTAAAAGTAGGTGTGTTTCTGCTTCCAAACTGAAATGTGGGCTTTTCTTTTGGGCATGCATCTCTACCCCAGCCTTGCCAACTCTTGGCTGGTTAGTTTGAATTAATGCGCACAGCTGGCCCTAAACAGGCAAGAGGCCGTGTGTCTCAAACTGCGGTAAGAACCTGAATATAGATGCTTATTCCGAATGCGCTGTATACGTGTCCAAAGAAGGCTTCTAAAACTCAAAATATTATTGGCATATTCCACATTTCTTAATCGGAAAATGCTGCATTCTGAATAAAGCTTATTCGTAATTTCCATACGGTTAGTCGGCAAAGATTTAACCAAACAAGCTCTTTTGTCAGGTCTCGTGTTGGGCTGGAACTTCAGGCGTGTTACATTCAGTGTTTTGCTGGGTCAGTTGTCTGTGTTCTTTGGTCTAAGAAATTGGCAGAAAATTGTGTTTTGGCAGAAGAAAAGTCGGGTAGAGTACAGGTAGATAACAAGAAAAAGGATCTTGTTGCCATGTATGTAAGGTAGGTAAGCGGAGGGAGAGGGATTTTTGGCAGGTTAGTAAAGTAGGACGATGAGGGTCTTTTAGCCAATTCTGTAGGGGGGTTTCCCTCTGGGATGGCAACTTGATGGATGGAGCTTGTTTTTTCTCCTGAGGAGATTAATGAGAGAAGTCAAACTGTGTGTAGAAAAGCTCCCAAAGTTACAAGTTAGTGTTATTAAGTACCAGAGCCCATAGGGTGCTTCATTGTCTAATGTATTATTAGGTATCTGTTTATTCAGTGCTGGTAATCCTCAGGGCTACCTATGTGTTGGTGATATATGGACTATTGTTGTGCAGTGCAATAACTTTCATTACAAGTGATCTGTGCTTGAATAAAAAACAGAGTGTGTTGTATTTCTTCGGGTTGATGCAACTATAGATAATTTATTTTCACCGATGTGGATGAGAATATGGAGTATAGGTGTCCACCATGTGATCGCTACACTAATTATATCCAGTCCCATGCACACTAGTTTACACCTGACTCAGTACGTCAGATTAAAATATGTTAAGTCGCGTTCAATACAGTTATCTAATGTTGTTAAGTTTTAAAGGTTGAGAAAAGTACTGTTACCTGAACTTCTATTGAGGCTTTGCTAAGTCGGTGACAGGACATTTTCACAATAAAAACATCTTGTCAGTTCGTCATTGAGAAGCTTTAACACAAATCATAAATAAAAGTGTCATGTCAACATTAGCAGTAACTTAACAAATTAGCGTAAGTGTTAATATGTCTGCGAATCCCTTGTAATTGATGTTTTGGGTTGCCGTGTTAGTGTAAAAGGGAAATAAACAGTCCTGGCTGACAGTTTAAGAGACATGTAGTTTTATCATATTACTCCTGATCGTTGTTTATATTAGGTTTGGAAATATTATGCATATTACTGCACATACAAATGTTTACCTTCATTCAGTTGTATTTTTTTATTATTTCTCTTTAGAAATAGAAACCATAACCAGACATATACGGCCAGCTGTTATTGCATGACTACTGGAATACGTGTATATGTGTTATTGCAAAGTGAAGAAGTAAACAGCATATCAACCAGAGAATCATTAAAAATATATATATATATATATATATATTTAGCACTCTGGTATTGCTAAGTTCTTATGTGAGTGCTCTGATTAATTAATGTATTCTTTCATTTTGAACACCTTATTTTGTTGTTATTTAGTCTTTTTTGAGGCTCTCGCCAACACGATGCTCCTGTGGTCCAGCAAACTTGGATAGTGCAACTTATTCTACATGGTGATTTATTCACGCACACTAAGGAGATTGACTAAAAGCAGATGTTATTTTATTTAAGCAGTGGTTGCACAATTACCCTTCTGCAAGGCACTGAACATAAGAAAGTTTCCTAGTCTTTATCATTGCATGTTGAGGGTAATCCTACTGCACACACTATTTGAGGTTCTGATACCTCTCATCTTAGATTAATATGCCAGGTTTTGGATTGAACCTCCTTTCATTCTTTTGGACATGTACTCAACACACTGCTGTTTAAGGTTGATGTCACCACTTCTGAAGGCAGCACGCCAGCAGCGGAATTCCAGTCCTCCATTAAGCACCTACACTGGTTGCGGTGGTTAAAGGTTTGGTCAGTTTGGTTACTTCAACAGGATCATAGCACAGGAGGAAATGTATTTGGTCCTGCCTGATTGGCACCATTCAATTAACAGATGTACTACAAGCAGCGGCCAGCAGTGACCTTCTCTGCATGCTTTATTGCTCTGAAGAAGTGCCGGGCTGTCAGGGCCAGCAAGGCCTTCTCTGCTGGCCAAAACATCATCAGAATATACATTTAATTTTTTTCCACAAATATGTATTAAATTATTCCCCATAGTCTATTCTCTTCATTTCATAGCTTTCCTCTTGGTTACGCTGCTTCCATCTTCTGATCGAGATTTGGAGTCCTGGCCTTTATGTTAGAGCTTTTATCCAATCATATTTCAGCTATAATGTGTTGCCAGGGTCCACGAAATCTGCCCTTAGGCCTTCAGAATCAACAGTGCGGGTGCCTGTAGCTTAAAGTGAACAGAGACAAAACTGTGGCGTTAACCAATCAGATTTCGAGTTGGCGACATCGGGGCCAGCTAGGAGGCGTACGATAACGTCAGCACGTCCACGTCTTTTGATTGGATATTGAGAGGCAGAGCTATGACGAGCTATAACGAGCTAGTTTGTGTAGATTTCTACAAGCTGATTTTTCAACCCACAATGGCTGAAGGAGGAGAAGAGATCGATTTGGTCGCAGATATCATTACAACGTCATTTTCGAGACAAACTTTTCAAGGAAAGCTAGATATCGTTAGAAGAGAAAGGCCAACTCCGACGCTAGCGAGTCTATCCCTGTGTCCACTGCTTCTGCCGAGCGTTCATTCTCGGCCTTAAAGCGAATTAAGACTTATGACAGAAATGCTACTGGACAGACTCGGCTTTCAGCATTAGCCTCCATGTCTATAGAAAAGGACTTATTGGTGGAACTGAAACGCACAGATATGTAGAGATGTGTGTGGCGCACTGGCTCAGCTGTGCAGTAAAAGTACTCAAGGAGACTTGTTGAATTGTTTTGGTTTAACCTTTATCAAAGTGGACATTCAAGGCTAGGAATACACTTTCACCACTTTCGCAAATATATCCTCATGAACAAATGCAAATTATTTGTTTGTTTTCTTTTATTTTCAGTGAATAGTTTATGTGTCTTTATTCTTTAATGTCACGTTTCTTAAATGAAACTGCTTTACGTGCGACAATGCGCTGTTTAGTGAACACACTTGTTAAAGCTCACATACTTTTAGTGGACTTAATAAAACTTTGTAGACTAATCCCTTAAAAGCACCTTTTATTTTTAAGTTTTGACAGTATCCTAGCGATCTTAAAGCTGGTAGTTTAACACTCGTATTAATTGTAAATGCGGATTTATTGATTATAAATGCTTCGAAAATATAAATATAACTCTGTTGTACTTGACTATGTTAAGGTGATGCAACGCCGGTTATACTGCGTTTCTGTCTAAATGTAAAGTTTCTATAGCCATGGCGTCATAATGATGGTATTAAGAGGTGGAATAATTCAGGTAGGACTGTGTATGACATCACTGAAGGCCTAGGTGTGAAATGCACGGCCCGCCACTGCTCTGAAGTCATGCCGGTCATCAAAAAAGATGAGAGCAGAATCACTGACCCTTTCTGATAACTCTTAATGACCTGCAGTTTTTCAGCAGATTGGGCAAATATAGCAAGGAAACAGACAGTGATGGACAAGGTTACTTTTGATTCAATTGTGGCTTTGTAGGAAAGAACTGGCACTTTCCCAGAGAGGATGACCTTCTCACAAATGCACATACACTGATATGCCTCTGCATCAATATATTAATGTTGTTCCTGGAAAATGGTAGTTACAATGCTTCTGAATGGCTTAAAATGAGAAGTCAGGATGTGACGTTACTTTCAGTCTGATATCTAATGTGTTTCTATCGGAAGGAATGAGTCAATTCCAGAATTTCTGCTTAAGAAATATCACTACGTGATCCAACATTTAACTAATTTTGGGAAGCCAACATATTGATGGCGATTAATATTTGAATAATTGTGCAGACCTGTTCTGTCTGTGCTGAAACTTTCCAAGCATAAAATGCTGGTGAATGTCCATGGTAGATCAAAGGGTTTACAGTTGATGAACGAGAGTTTACAGAGATACCTCCAGATGTTTATTAAATCTTATATAAATACTAAATAGAAAAAGCTTTCACATTTTCCCTGCCTCTGCCGTCTCAAACTCTACTCATTGTGCTTTGGCACATAGTAGACAAAGCAGGTTACATCCTCCTTGTTCTTAAACAGAGGAACTGATTATCATAAAAAGACATCTTCAAAAGATGAAAAGTGCTTACGCACTTCCTGTCTCAACATCTCTGTCTCTTTTTTCCACCTTTTCTCTTTTCTTGCTGATGTCCTCATCCTGTTTTGCCTAGGTCAAGGTTTATGAAAGATGGAACATCTATTGTGTCATCAAAACTGTATTCTCTATAGCAAACTGCACATTTTTCTGTCATATTTTCCTCACGCTTTCAAAGAAAAACATTATTTTTTGACGAATGAGAATGTAATGAAAACACGTCTCTCAAAGTAACCTTGAGGATGAAAAATTGCAGCATACCACAGAGTTCTTTCTTGGGGATAAAATTCAATTCAGCTCAATTCAATATTTAGTTAGACAAAGTTTAATTTAAGCCTCTTTCTTAATGTGGATAGAACAACTGCCTCAGCAAGGAGACATGAAGACCAATGAAATAAGTATGGATGATGAGTTGTGAAGATTATCATGCTTATTTCCATATGATGTTCTGCTTCATTGGTATATTTAACAGAGATGAAAACAAGCAGCAAAGCTCAAATTGAAGGACTTGCTATGCATTTTGACCTTTAAGGCTCTTACAAATTCTTGAAATTAGACTTTCTATCCGAGGACAGGGCTAGCTGACCAATAGGAAGACCTCATTCCTCCATCAAAGTCATTGGGAGTCTTTTTACTCAAATATCCCGCTGTCAAAATGGATCCAAGGGGTTAAGAACCAGCTTCATGGTAAGCAAATCTAAAACTGTTAGATAACACGGTCAGTCTGAACAAGGAACACACGGAAATAAGTGAGGCAAAGTGGTAGAGTTAATGAGACACAGGTGATTGAATTAGTGAGGGAAAGAAGCGTGGTCTTGTCCCCGTCTTATAGAGAAGCTAAAGGGTACTTTTTGCGTTGGTATCAGACCCCAAGGGCTGCAACAAAAAGCTATTTTACGCCCTGGGACGCACAATATTCTGCCAATTTCTTAGACCAAAGAACACAGACAACTGACCCAGCAAACAACACCAGACCTGACAAAAGAGCCTGTTTGGTTAAATCTTTGCCTACCAACCGTATGGAAATGACGAATAAGCTTTATTCCAAATGCAGCATTTTCCGATTAAGACATGTGGAATATGCCAATAATATTCAAGTTTTAGGAGCCTTCTTTGGACAAGTATACGGCACATTTGGAATAAGCATCTATATTCAGGTTCTTACCGCAGACTGGGCATGTATTTCAGGCCTATTGGTGTGTAAAGTATGTAAGTGTGAAAATGTTTTATTCCCCCCGGGGATTAATTAAGTTAATTAACGCAAGTGTTGGGGCTTTGACAGAATTATACTCAATTCCAAAAGCTCTCATTGATACTGAATGTCCTATACCATACATGTGTGAGCATGTGTGTCATAGAGTGATAGAAACAGAGATTAACCCATTATCTCAATATTAGATTCAATTGGGTTCAGTCAAAATGTACATGAACCAACTCACTGTTTAAATCACACTCTGGACCTTGTTCTGGGATATGGTGTTGAAATTGAAAGTTTATCAGTGTGTCCACGTAATCCTCTTTTATCAGACCATTTTTTAATAACTTTTGAAGTCCTGTTACTGGACTACAAGCCAGTAGGCGAAATATCCTACACTCGATGTGTATCTGAAAGTGCTGTGACTAAATTTTCAGCACTCAATTCAATACCAGGACTCAATATCAATATAATGGAGGACTCCAATGCTAACTTTAGTCCCTCCCAAATTAATCATCTTGTTGATAGCGCTGCAGCCTCACTGCGAATAACACTCGACTCTGTCGCTCCTCTAAAGAAGATCATAAAACAGAAAAAGAAAGCTCCATGGCTTAATTTACAAATCCGCAAACTAAAACAAAAGTCGAGAAATCTTGAAAGTAAATAGCGTTCCACTAAATTGGAAGAATCTCGTTTAGTCTGGTTAGATCATCTTAAAACGTATAAGAAGGCTCTCCGTAATGCCAGAGTAGCTTATTACTCTTCCTTAATAGAAGAAAATAAGAACAACCCCAGGTTTCTTTTCAGCACTGTAGCCAGGCTGTCACAGTCACAGCTCTACAGAGCCTTCTATTCCTATATCTCTCAGTAGTGACGACTTCATGAGCTTCTTTAACGATAAAATTATAATTATAATAGACAAAATTAATCTCCTCCTGCCCTCAATTGGTAATGACTTAACTTCAACCTCCAAAACCTTAAAAACATCTGTAACTCCTGAAATATATCTAGACTGTTTTACTCCAATCAACCTTAACCAACTAACCTCAACAATCTCATCATCTAAGCCATCAACCTGTCTTTTAGACATGATTCCAACTAAACTGTTTAAAGAAGTTTTACCCTTAATTAACATCTCGTTATTAAATATGATCAACCTGTCTCTATTATCTGGCTACGTACCACAATCCTTTAAAGTAGCTGTAATAAAACCACTTCTTAAAAAGCCTGGTTTTGATCCAGAGGTTTTAGCCAACTATAGGCCGATATCTTAGAGTTCATCATAGCACAGAGACGGCACTGGTGAAAGTTACCAATGACCTTCTAATGGCATCAGACAAAGGACTTGTCTCTGTTCTTGTCTTGTTAGACCCCAGTGCTGCTTTCGACACTGTTGATCATGACATTCTACTACAGAGACTGGAACATTGTGTTGGCATAAAAGGAACCACATTAAGCTGGTTCAAGTCCTATTTATCTGAGCGATCTCAATTTGTATGTGTTAACGATAAATCCTCCATGACAGCCAAAGTCAGTCTTGGAGTTCCGCAGGGTTCTGTACTTGGACCGATTCTATTCACGTTATATATGCTTCCTTTGGGCAATATTATAAGGAACCACTCTATAAACTTTCATTGCTATGCGGATGATACCCAATTATATCTATCAATTAAACCAGATGAAACCAATCAATTGGCTAAACTTCAAGCATGCCTTAAGGACATAAAAACTTGGATGTCTAGCAACTTTTTGATGTTAAACACATACAAAACTGAAGTTATTATACTTGGCCCTAAACGCCTCCAAAACGCATTATCTAATGACATAGAAGCTCTGGATGGCATTAATTTGGCCTCCAGCACCACTGTAAGGAATCTTGGCATCATCTTTGATTAAGATCTGTCGTTTAACTCCCACATAAAACAAATCTCAAGGACTGCCTTCTTTCATCTACGTAACATTGCAAAAATAAGACACATCCTGTCTCAAAATGATGCAGAAAAACTAGCCCATGCATTTGTTACTTCAAGGCTGGATTACTGCAACTCATTGTTATCAGGTTGTCCCAAAAAGTCGCTTAAGACTCTTTGTTTGATCCAAAATGCAGCGGCACGTGTATTGACAACAAGGAAACGGGATCATATTACTATATTGTTAGCTGCTCTGCACTGGCTCCCGGTAAAATACAGAATATAATTCAAAATCCTTCTCCTGATTTACAAAGCAATTAATGGTCAGGCTCCAGCATATCTTAAAGATCTCATAGTACCTTATAAACCAACCAGAGCATTTGGTTCCTAGAGTCTCTAAGAGTACAATGGGAGCCAGAGCCTTCAGCTATCAAGCTCCTCTCCAGTGGAACCAGCTTCCAGTTTGTGTTTGGGAGGCAGACACACTCTCCACATTTAAGAGTATGCTAAAGACTTTCCTTTTTGATAAAGCTTATAGTTAGGGCTGGCTCAGGTTTGCCCTAGATCAGCCCCTAGTTATGCTGCTATAGGCTTAGACTGCCGGGGGACACCTCCCTGATCTCTTCCTTCTCTTCCTCTCTTCTTCTCCCTCTCTATCTGTATGCATTTATGTAAATGTATCCTACTAACTCATCATCCGGGGCGTCATCCCCGGAGTTTCTGTCTCTCATGTGGCAGGTTGCCACTGTAAAATGTTTACGTCAGGATCAGGAATCGTGGCTGCGCCTGCTGCCCTGGTCCTGCTGGACACCGGGAAGCCTTTTTGACATTTTCCTGGATTCATCCATACTTTCTCTTTTTTCAACACAACATAATTTCTGTCAAATGTTGTATTTGTACTATGTTGTTTATCCTGTACATACGACATCTATTGCACGTCTGTCCGTCCTGGGAGAGGGATCCCTCCTCAGTTGCTCTCCCTATGGTGTCTTCCATGTTTCCCCCTTTAATTGTGGGGTTTCTTTTAGGAGGTTTTTCCTTGTGCGATGCGAGGGTCTAAGGACAGAGGGTGTCGTAACCTGTATAGTCTGTAAAGCACACTGAGACAAATGTATCATTTGTGATATTGGGCTATACAAATACATTTGATTTGATTTGATCTCATTCTTTTACTGTTTCACTGTCTTTTACTCTATCTCTCTTGGGCTGCTGCAGTTGATTCTTTAAATGGAAAATTCAAACACACAGAGAAATACATAAAGGAGAGGTCCTTTATGTCTTTCTCTCTCATACTGATTTCTCACCCTGCCTCCTTTTCTTCTGTCTCTCTTTGTATCCTTCTTTCTGCCTCCCTCCTTCTTACCTGCCAGAATATCACAAAGCGTTTTTCTCCTCTCTGTTTTGCTGTCGGTGTAACTGATCAATGCGATGGAAAGGCCAGAGACAGGGAGGGGGAGAGGCGGAGTGAAAGCGATGGAGGGGAGACGGAAAGCAGTCATAGAAAGGAGGGGAGACAGGGAGAGGGGAAGTAGATCTTTTTCTCAGTATTTCTACCTTCATTCCTCTATCCATGCTTTCCCCACCTCCCCCCATGTCTTTCTCTCCTGCTGTACCTCTCAGCCGTGCAGCAATCTCTCTCTGCAGGAGAGAGAGGACACGAAAGAAATAGGATCCAAGAAAGAGAAGACATGAAAGAGGAAAGCAACACTAAACATATTGAACAAATGTTATATGAGCATAGCAGATTGAAAATAGACAGAGAGTGGAGACAAGAGGACAAACAGAAAATATTAAAAAATGAAAAAACGAGGGGAAGATAGGAGAAAGAAATTAATAATAATGTGTAATATCTGTAATATCTCACATTTGAAAAAGAAAATGTGTGTACACATGTGCTGACTCAAAGTCCAGTGAGGTGCATAGACATGTTGTTAAGATGCACATTTATCAAAGGGTAATTGCGGTTTATCACAACTTGTATCTTACTTTTGTACTTTAATATACAGTATATACTAAATATTACTGGTACATTATTATTATTTTTCCAAACCAGAGATAGGAGCTTACATATAGTACTCTGCTTGAGTACTTAAGTTGCACTTGGCAATGTTGTAGGCTGTCAGCTAAATGGAGGAGAGATCTTCTAATGTAGCACTTAAAATAAATACACACTTATAGATCTGATTTTATTCACATTTACATTGGCGGGGGAGGAAATATAGACTATTGACTGAGTGTTGGCTTATGTCTTGTCAGTGTCCATACCTGCAACCAAAATAATATTTAAAGTAATTTGGGTAAACATTTACATAAAATTTGGATGGATGGATGGATGGATGGATGGATGGATGGATGGATGGATGGATGGATGGATAGATGGATAGATAGAAGGATAGATGTATAGATATATGGATAGATGGATAGATGGATGGATGGATAGAAGGATGGATGGATGGATGGATGGATGGATAGATTCACTTCGCTCTGCGTCGACCAATCGACTCGCCACTCCCTCACTATGAGTGGGACCCAGATTTCCCTCAAACAAAACACGCCTGTTTGCTATCCTGGCTCCAAAATGGTGGAACAACCTCCCCATTGATGTCAGGACAGCAGACAGTCTTCACACCTTCCTTTGCAGACTGAAAACTCACCTGTTTCGACTGCACCTCGGCTAATGAAGAAAACTAAATAACTGTTCTTTGTATGTTGCACTTATATTGGTTTGGCTTATTTATAGCTAATAGTTGAATTTGTATTCTATTGTTTCTGTATATTGCACTTATGTTGCACTTCAAACTGACTTATTTGAAGACAGTGTTCACTTAAACGATTGTACCTATTTGAAGCTATTGTACTTACAAGATTCTTGCTGTTCGGAGTTGTATCCCCATCATTGTTTGTCCTTTTTGTACGTCGCTTTGGACAAAAGCATCAGCTAAATGAACTGTAATGTAATGTAATAGATGGATGGATGGATAGATAGATAGATGGATGGATGGATGGATGGATGGATGGACAGATGGATGGATGGACAGATGGATAGATGGATAGATGGATAGATGGATATATGGATAGATGGACGGATAGAAGGATAGATGGATGGATGGATGAGAAAAGACAGGAACGGAGTCATACCAGTTAGTCATCTAGCCTTGTGGTTTCCCTAACAAACATCAAAATGACCTCACTAACCAATCAGCTTAGTGACATTAAAACAGTGATTAACCAGCAGCCTGCTACCAGGCTACACCAGCAGCGCTGTAGATGAGGATGCATGTGTGTAATTACGCACAAGAGTGCATGACTGTACAAAGCAGGGACATGTAGCTTCACAGACTTATCACATGTCAGAGTATGTGTGTGGGTGGTTAAGTGGTCATGCTGCTATGACCCTGATTTGGTGACAGATTGCTCCATCTCCTTCCCTAGGGTTCCTTTTACCCATGTGTGTAAGGCTGTGGAATGTCATGGAGGCCAAAACCATGAGAAATTGACAAAGTTCCCCTCAACTAAAAAAATGTGTTTTTCTTATGTTTATGTTCCCTAAAATGTCTGACCATGACTATACTGACTTGTAACCATACAATGTTTGTCAACAGTTAATCGCTGTCTAATATGCAAATGCAGACACATAAACAGGGAAACAGTCTTCAACACAACACTGGCAAAGAAAAAAGAAACCTCCAGCACAGTACAGAGGGAGCGTTAGCTTTAGCATAGTGAAGGTGTGACAACTAACATGGTAGTGTGCAGTTTTCAGATGTAAACCGGACCCTAGAGTTTCCTTCCATACTTATCAAAAGACCATTTACATATTTTTCTTTTCTACTTTTAATGTTTGAAACCCATGGTAAACAAAATATTAATCATAGCAAGGTCATTTTGAACGTGTCTGGAGGCAGACAAGTTAACACGTGTTATTCGCGTGAGAACAAGGTGTTTGTCAACATGTGACTTCAAGTGTAAATTTGTTTTTGGCTTCTTTGCAACCCTGCACCCCTCATCCTGTTTGTAATTTTCATGGACAGGATATCGAAGCGTAATCGTGTAGGAGAGGGGTTGCAGTTCGGTGGCCCGAGGATCTCATTGCTGCTCTTTGCAGATGATGAGGTCCTGATGGCGTCATCGGTCTGTGACCTTCAGCAGTCACTGGATCAGTTCGCAGCTGAGTGTGAAGCGGTTGGGATGAGGATCAGCACCTCAAAATCTGAGGCCATAGCTCTCTGCAGGAAACCGGTGGATTGCCTACTCCGGGTTGGGAATGAGCCCTTACCCCAAGTAAAGGAGTTCAAGTACCTTGTGGCTCTTGTTCGCGAGTGAGGGCACGATGGAGCGAGAGATTGGCCGAAGAATCAGAGCAGCGGGGGCGGTATTACATTCGCTTTACCGCAACGAAAAGAGAGCTGAGCCAGCAAAGCTCTCGATCTTCCGGGCGATCTTTGTTCCTACCCTCACCTATGGTCATGAAGGCTGGGTCATGACCGAAAGAATGAGATCACGGGTACAAGCGGCCAAAATGGGTTTTCTCAGATGGGTGGCTGGCGTCTCCCTTAGAGATAAGGTGAGAAGCTCAGCCATCCGTGATGGACTCGGAGTAGAGCCGCTGCTCCTTTGCGTTGAAAGGAGCCAGTTGAGGTGGTTCGGGCATCTAGTAAGGATGCCACCTGGCCGCCTCCCTAGGGAGGTGTTCCAGGCACGTCCAGCTGGGAAGAGACCCCGGGGACAGATTATATCTCCTCACTGGTCTGGGAACGCCTCGGGATCCCCCAGTTGGAGCTGGCGGATGTGGCCCGGAGAAGGGAAGTTTGGGGTTCCTTACTGGAGGTGCTGCCCCTGCGACCCGACCCCGGATAAGCGGTAGACGATGGATGGATGGACCCCTCATGGTGGCTGGCTGTTTGCAGGGTGCGTCCTCAAACATGTGGTTTGTTTTTAACACACACAGCCAATGAAGTATAGATTCAAACAGAATGTGAAAAAACTAAGAGGATTGTATTTTAATGTGCGTATTAAAAGAAACAACAACAAAAAATACCAATAAGTAATATCCTTTCTGAGAAGTATGTAATGTGTTCTTGCCACATAGTATACTGCCTTTGTTTATGCATGACATAGAATACTTAGCTGCCCTATAATGCTTTGTACATTTCTGCTCAATAACCCCTTTTCAACTTAAAGGACTTCACCTCTTTTTGTAATGGGTATGAATTCTGGTCAAAACGAGGTATTAAGGATTCTGTCATCTCCCCAATCCTCCTCCACATGTCTGGCCAGAATAGTCCAGAAATGTCATGTCCTGCTGCTAATGAGGTTCAAGTGTGTGTGTGTGTGTGTGTGTGTGTGTGTGTGTGTGTGTGTGTGTGTGTGTGTGTGTGTGTGTGTGTGTTTGTAGGGCTAAAAAGGAGTTTAGGGTTTGCATGTCTATAGGATGATCAGACCAGAACCATGGTCAATTGTTTCAGTACCTTCATCTGCCCGCTCCTAATTCTCTCTCACACACACACACACACACACACACACACACACACACACACACACACACACACACACACACATTTCTTTGACACCATGTTTTCCTTTGTTATACCTTTGCACTAAAACACACTTACTTATATCTTCTGTAAATTATTCTCTTTACTTCTCCCCATCTTTATTATTCTCTCTTTATTTATTTTTACAGTTTCTCTACCTTTCTTTCCATCTGCCAATGGATTTGTTTTCATGCTCTGTGATGGCCCCTTGCAAAACGTTTTCAGCCCCATTTGACAGCCTGGGTGAGGTTGAAGCTGAGTGATTCACTGTTGCCAGCTTGACCCTCTTGTGTAAAAAATAAATAAAGATAATCACCCTGTTTTAAAATGGCTTTTGAGGCTTTCGGTACCGTGGCTGAATTTTACGGAAGATTACATTTGCAAAAGGTAAAGTCAATGTCTCTATCTATATATATGTATGTACATATATGTATGTATATACATATACATACATATATATTATATAATATAGAGCTCAGCTATTCTCAACCACCCTCTGGTAGTAAATGGGCTGCAGAGGTACTGCCAAATGTGTCATAATCTTGGTTCTGTTTCCTGTTTTATTTTGTCATGTCTTGTATTACTTCCTGCCCTTGTGTTTTTGCCTTTCTCCCACAGGTGTGTCTCGTTCCCTTCATTAGTTTCCTCCTGTGTATTTGCCTTTCTCTTCCAGCTGTGTCTCGTTCCCTCGTTTAGTGTTTGTGTGTATATATCCCTGTCTGTCCCAGTGTTTCTTGTCAGTTCGTCAGTAATGTTACCTGGAACCAACATGAACTCGCTGAAGCCGTCAATGACCACTGTACCAAGGCACTGGCATGTGAAGGAGCACCTGATACCACACCTTCAGCACACCCTCAGACTGAAAGATATGTGCTTGATGGAGGATCCTTGCTGCACAAACTCAAGTGGAAGAAGGGAGATATTCAACAGAAAGGTCGCTGCTGCTAAGTCTTTTGTTACACCTGAACGTCTTCCCCCAACGGAATCTGCCACCAAGTTTCATTGTCTCCGAGTTTACTACCAGGTCATGATTTGGATGGGGATGGAGAGTGACCTTGATCCTCTGGGCTGGGGACTTGAAGACAATCGATATCATTGTCTCCGAGTTTACTACCAGGTCATGGTTTGGATGGGGATGGAGAGTGACCTTGATCCTCTGGGCTGGGGACTTGAAGACAATCGATACGTACCCATCATGACTGCCATTGAATGCTGCACCAGACAATCTTCTGAAAATGATACACTGCAACATATCTGCAATTAAATGACACCAGTGGATTGCCCACCCCTTAAAACCACGGTCTAGAACCAATAATTATGTTTCTATCACAATTATTGAAGAAGTTATAGCTGTTTTAGTGATTTTGAAGCCCGGTGGCGGCCATCTTGGAAATGACCCAGTTTTAACCCATTTCAGGAGGTCTAATTTTTTTCTGTTGATCAGTATATCCAGTAGGAATGAAAACCACTGAGAAACCTTTTGTTGCTATTTGTTGTGGGTCAGGTGGTATATCAACCTGTCTAATAAGAAAAAAGTGCTTTTCAAGGTGAGGAAATGCAAAAACCTTAGAATTATTAGGGACAGTTGCAAGAGGTAAATTACTTATTTTAAAGAAGACTGGTTGATTTGAAATGGAAGAAAGTCTGGGCATGGACCCCCTTAAAATTGCACGATTTTAAATGTGTGCAAATATACCTTAAGCATCGAAATGCTATTTGCTTGTCAGCGCATTCAAGATTGTCACAGTTACGTTTCTACCACACCCTCACACGTCCTTTAAATTTATTTCAAGTGATTTGTATTTATGAGACAAATAAAACCTAAGTAGAGAATGTGAGCGACATTGTGGCTCAGTGGTTAACTGCTGTTTTACAGCAAGAGGATCCTCAGTTTAAAGCCCACTAAAAGGCTCATCAGGTATTGGGAGCAGTCCTGCCAGGCACTGACTTCAGAACTGGGTGTTGTACTGTGAATGGACACTGTGAAGGAATAGTTAGAATTTTAATGGCAGTGAATTTCCCCAAATAAAGTGCAACTTTTCAAATGACTCTTTCAATCAGCAGAGACTTTATTTTAAGAGTGAGATACATTTATTGACATACTGCACAATAAAATTTCTATGTGAAAAGTATTTTATGATTAGACCCAATCGTGACTTTTAGGGGTTTAGTGATGCCATAAGTAGTACAGGAAATGATACCCCCGATGGAGTTCAGAACATGGCTGTATAAAGAGAACTGGATACAGCTCATTCATTCATAGGAAAGTTGCTCAGTGTTCCATGAAGTCAGAAAAGCTTAACTTTCGAGTATAAAATAACCCGGATCGTCTGGTGATCTTCCGGTGATCTTCCACAGCCATACAGCCCATAGAGCAGTTATGAGCAACTGGCGGCCCACGGGCTGCATGCAGCCCCTGCACTCACTCTGTGCGGCATGCTAGTCAATTTCCTGAAATCAATACAATTATTGGTTTCACAGTTGTAAACAAGGCAATCATTCGTACCAAGTTCCGCTTAAGGCGAATATTATGAATATTAGAGGTGTGATTTACAGATGCACACAGATTTAAGGTGGGTGAGTCATGGGAAATGCTTGGAGAGGTTTCTTGCGCTCCTCGCTGAAATCCCCATGTTCTTGGAGAACACCATCCAATGTGATACAAGTGCGTACTGCACAAAACTCAGGAATACAGATTTAGTCCTCGACCTGGCCTTCCTTACGGACATTACATCGCATCTTGAACCCATTTCTTACTAAACTGGCTCTGTTTAAAGAAGGATTTTCACCTGACCGTCCTAATTTGGCACACTTCCCCTCATGTGAAGAGATGTGCAAAGATGCCCCCCAAAGAGCCAACATATAAACACTGCAGCAGCAGTTTAAGAACAGCTTTCAAGATTTCCATGCCACGCAGCCGCACATCGCATTATCCACTGACCCCCTCTCCGCTGCTATCAGCGAGCAGCCCCCTGAGTTGCAGCTTGAAATGTGTGAACTGCAGTCAGAACCCTTTCTAGCAAAGCGCCAGGAGAGGGGAATTTCCTTTCGGAGACTGCTACCCGAGTCCCACTTTCCACTCCTCAGGGATTTTGCGCTCTCAATGGCCAGTATGTTTGGCCGCACATACATCTGCAAGAACAACTTCTCTACAATGAAGCACATCAAGTGAAGGGAGAGAAACAGACTGACAGATGAGACACTGTTCCATCTCATGCAGATCAGATGTACAAATGTTGATATTGACATTCAGTCTTTTGTGCACTACCAGGTGTCTCATTAAGATGTATAGCTGACTGATCCAGCTGTGGGGGAGGATCAGTTGACTTGGAGAACAATGCATGCTTGTTTTATGGTTTATGTTTATGGTTTTATGTAATGGAATATGAGGGAAGAGTAGAAATACAATAAAAAGATTAATATTAGTTGTTAAATTCAGTGTAGGCTACATTTGCATATGAAATAATATATCACTCAGGGATGCAGATGATCTGTTTATGTGTAAAGCTAATTAATAATATAATTATATGAGTTGAAGAATTAGGACTACTAAATGCATTTGAATATGAAAAATGGAAAGTTCCATAGTCCTGTTGTAATACAGAGAGAGCTGTGGAAACATGTTGAAAAATAGAAATTGGTACAATAAACATTGCCTGTATATATTTAGTTATTTTCATTAAATGAGTGGCTATAGTTGGCTATTTAATTGATGGGATTATAGTATCCTACTGATGGAAGTACATGGTCACAAAGTGGCCTTCTGGTAGTGAGGACACATTTTTTGTGGCCCTCCCTATCTTCAAAGTTGCTCATCCTTGCCATAGAGCATGCTTTTGTTTTCCTTAAACCCCGCCTCCCAGCCTGTCCGTCACAGCCGGTATCGGCTCACATGAATGGAGCTAGAGATACCCCAAATAAAACTGACTCGGTGGTAATAAGAACTAATAATTGTATGTTAGGTTTAGCCAAAGCATGGTATCAGATGAAGTTGTGTTCTTAAAGAATTAAGAAATCCAACAGTCAGTAGTGTGAATAAACTGCACAAAGATGTATGATTATGATGGGTATAACATCAGCCTACCTGTACATAACTTTATAAACAAGACAAGTTGGTATGCTCTCTCCTGTGCTGAAACAATTCAAAGGGTTAAGTCTGATGGTGTGAGACTACCCACTGTTTTTAAGTTTGTGCTGTATATCAGAGAATAAAACGTTGCTCCAATTTGACAGCAGTAAAGACATATGTCCTTATAGGACACACTCCAAGAAATGTAAAAAAGTCGTCAGTCCATATTGTCTGAAAAGAGTACATTAATATCTATGAATGAGGCTATGAGCAGTGAACATCACATAATACCACATAGAAAACATTGACAAATAAGTACAGCTACCCTTGGCAACACAACTTTAAGAACAAAGCTCAACAGAGCATCAGTCACTTTTATTATGAATGCTGCAAAGATGAATGGATGGATTCTGGCCTTCACCTACAAAATGTCAGACACATACCAAACAGGAAGAGACTCCAACAACTACAAAGAGACACAAAACAGCTGCAAAGAGACTCTCGAGTTGTCACAACAACTATGAAAAGGGGCAAAACAACCAAAACAAGACACACAAAATGATTACAAAGATGCACAAAGCAGATGCAATGAGACACAAAATTACTACAAAGAGATCGAAAACAGCAACAACTACAGAAATGGGCAGATAAATAAAAAAGATAAAAATGACAAACTATTCAAAGTTAAACAACACAACGACAGTCACAAAATGACCACAGTCTAAGAGACACAAAGGGATTATGTAGCGGAGGTGTTGGGTTCCTTTTGCATGTCTGCCAAGGGCCCCATTGGCTCATAATCAGCCCATGTAATGATGCCGTTATGTCCTTGAGCAAAGCATTTAACCCTCCAGCAGAATTGTTGAGCAGCTAACGTGGAAAGCCACAATTGAAACATTTTGTGCGTGTGTATAGTTGTGTTACCTCCCACTCCCCTCTAACTATTCCCCCGAGGCTACTGTAAAAAATAATGTGTTCTTAGCCAGCGTGTCTGGTTAAATAAGATGCAGAAAAAGTCTGAACTTCAGTTATGAAATGCTTGACATTACCCATCTGTCTTTTTGACACCATGCGTTCACTGTGCAACGATCTGCTTCAGACACACACATACTCCCTATCGTCTCTCACTACTATTGTTTCACTTGCACCATGTTCTCAGCAACTGGTACACACAAACACAAATTTTTTTCAGACTGTCCACACACACACAGAACACGGCAGAATATACAGCGTGCGCACACAATCTTGCACTCAAAGGGAAAATAAATGGCACTGGAAAACGGCTTGCCTCCCTGCCTCTCTCCATATGCTTTGTCTGCCCTCATTAAAAGTGATGGGTGCACATCACACACATGCGGACACACACATCAAATCATATCATACCCACCTGTCATATTAGTAAAATATTAATGGTGAGCACAAATGCATGATATCATCTTACTGTGTATGTTTGTGCATGAGTTTGTTGTCAGATGGTGTGTGTTTGTGTGTGTGTGTGTGTGTGTGTGTGTGTGTGTGTGTGTAAGTAAAGAGAGAAACAGAGACAAAGATCTGAAATCTGTGTGGCTATCTGACATGAAGGAAGCCTGAAGTAATTGGGTCGAGAGAGAGAGAAAAGTGTAAACATTCATTATTCACAGTGCAGATAATATTATTAAAACACCAACGTTCTTGTGTTGAGATCCCCGGTATGTTTGTAAAACTTAAAATTGAGCCAGAGTCTTGCCCTGATGTTACAGAGCCACACTGTCTTGGCCTCCTGCCCCTCCCTGTTCTCAACTCTGTTTTTCCTGCTGATGTATATGGCCATTTTAGCCTCTCCTGAGAGTAAGTTTAGAAGTTGCAACTTTTCTTTATTGTCTTTTTTTGTAGGCAACTCCCATGATAAAAACACTCTCTGTAAAAACTACGTTAAAAAGACTAAAAAACAATGTTAAAAGAGAGGAAAACTCTGTGAGTCTCTTATACTCAGCCTCACCTAAATTGCAAAATGGACACTTGTTAAAAACAGCAGGATTAATAACAGAGATAAATGCGTTACAGGCGACGGCACCATGTAAAATCCTCCACTGGAGGTCGGCTGTCCGCTTTTTAAGGGGAGGTTTGTAAAAAAAAAACCCACTGTGGGCCTGGTCCACTTCCTCCACCCAGTCTGTTACTCCACACAGTGGAGGGTTTGCTGCACAGGCCTTTCTTGTGGATGCTTTTCACACAGTTCGTATTTAGAGTCTTTTTGTCGGCTCTGTGCAGCATCAGTCCTGCCGGGTTAGTGACCTTGAGCAGGGCACCGGTCAGTTCTCCCAGCCCTGGGCTCAGGTTGATCTCTGGAAAAGGGTCTGCTGGGTCTGGAGAAGCCTTCCCATCACTGTAGTCTCTTTTGAGGCTCCTCTCCTTCCCAGAGAGCCTCTGGCTCCACAGCTCCAGAATCCTCTAAGCCACTGGAGTGGAGGTCAGACCCAGCAGAGAACTCAGGGCTCGGGCATTGCTCAGCGCCGGCCCCACTGCATCCAGCAGTTGCTGCAGGTACAGGGTTTTGGACCTGCACAGCACCATCATCAGGCCGGGTGTGATGCTGCTGCTGATGTCCAGCCTGGCTCTGTAGATTAAAGGCTCCTTCAACAACCAGTACAGAGAGTCTGACTTTGGACACCTTTTATGATTAAAAAGGGCCCAAGACTAAAAAACACCCTGATAAAACGGAGGCAGCCCATTTCACTTTAAAACATTAGAATCGGTTAAAAACAGAGCAGCATCCAGCCACAGGTTATTTTCACGTCTGAGAAAGCAGTTGGTCACATCTCTCCACACCAAATCAGCCGGGCTGGTAAGATATTTTTGTAAAAACTGAAGTCTAAAAGTGGCTGTTTGGCTGGCCAGGTGGACAAGGCCCTGTCCTCCCTCCTCTCTGGATAAAAACAGCACCCCCTGCGGCACCCAGTGTAGACCATCCCAAAAGAAGTCCTCATTTCTTTCTGTAGTTTTGCTAAAATACCTGAGGGATGGTCTACACAGGTCAGACTGTGCCACAATTGGGATACTAAAAGGTTGTTTAAAACCAAAACCCTACCTTTAAAAGACATCTGAGGGAGCAGCCACTTCCACTTGGAAAGCTTTCCCTGAATCTTTTCTGTGACGTTTTTCTGGACAATAATTTATTTTCCTAAAAACACACCAAGATATTTCAGGCCGTCAGTTCTCCAGGTTGAGGCTCTGGGGAAGAACAGGGAGACCGCCACGCCACTCCTTGACGTGCAGATAAAACAAATCTGCTATTAAAACCAGGTAAAACCAGACCTTGTAGGTTGGAGCGTATTTTGCAGAGGAGAGGTTGCAGGGAGAGCGCATAGAGCATTCCCGACAGAGCACAGCCCTGCCTGGCCCCTCTACACACTCTAAAAGGAGCACACAGACTACCATTGAACTTCAGCACACTCTCAACTTCACTGTACAACACCTTGACCAGCGCTGAACCCAAACTTCTCCATCACTTTCCAGAGGAAGTTGTGCTCAATGCGGTCAAAGGCCCTTTCCTGGTCCGAAGAAGAAGCTAGATGGAGCATCCATTTCGATGGCGTTTTGGAACCGGGACCGGACCAGTGCGCCCTGGACTTTAACGTCAAGCAGGTCGGCTAATGCTATTATTTTTACTTTGAGAATTTCAATATATCCTCAATCTCCTGTGGACTCACTGATTTGTTCTAATTCCACTATATCACCCTCCAGGTCTTTCATAGATCTGGTGATGTCATGTGTGACATTGAGGGCGTGCTACTGACAAAGCATTTTAATTTCAGTCTTACCATGGTCCCACCACTGCCTAAATCACCTTTCCTCTGCCTAAAAACACTCCAGAAATAAATAAAAGCTTCTCTAAATTTTTGTATCAAATTTTAAAACCGAGTTAAAATGCCAGTATGCGCTTCTTGGCAACACATTTCTAATAAAAATATTACATAAAAGCAATGAGTGATCTGTAAAACCAGCAGGTATAATATTGCACATTTAAAAAAAATTTAAAATGATGTTTAAAACAATAAATACGATCTAACCTGGCAGAGGAAATCCTATTTTCTCTGCAGTGGGACCATGTGTATTGTTTAGCATCTGCGTTCATCCTCTTCCATACATCCACCAGACCATGAGAGTGGACCAGCTGCCTCAGAACATGCTGGGACGCTGTGTGGTGCCGATCTAAAAAAGCATTTTCTGTACAGTTAAAATCCCCCCCCCCCCCCCCTCAAGAATAAAAACTCCTCCGAGGCACAGCTATTTAGAACATCATACATTTTTTGTAAAAACAACTTCCTCTCTGCACTGATTGTTGGGGCATACACATTTATAAAAACAGCATTAAAAAGGTAAAACCGGGCTTTTACTAAAAGCAACCTCCCCTCGATAAAATGCTCGACCTCCAGTGAGACTGGAGTAAAAGATTTGGAGAAGAGGAAGCCCACTCCTCCACTAAGAGATGTGTTGTGGCTTAGAATGACTTCCACTTCCCACTCCCTCCTCCAGTCTATCTCGTTAAAGCCGTCGCTGTGCGTCTCTTGTAGAAAAAGGACATCAACGTGTTTCATATATTTGTGTCCTTTTTTAAAAAACTCTGGCTCCATTCACATTTAAAACACTCATTTTAAAAGTATCCATGGCTGAGATTTTAAAATAAAAACTAAAAACAAATTAATTAATTAAAACACCCATCATCACTGTTTGTTTGTTTTTTTACTCTAAGCACAAGTTTTTTTAATCTAAAAACTTTCCTGATCAATGAGGCCAGACTCCTCTCTTTGGTTCATATGGAATCTGGCAGAGGTAATGTAAACGAGTAAATCCGGAAAGTAATCTTCCACTTTTACTCCGTGTTGGTTTTTTGTTTATTGAAGGACAACTTTCAACATTTCAGCTGGGTACAATTTATTTTTCTGGCTGTTGCTCAGAGTAAAACCCGGGATGTTCCAGCTGTCTGACACGTCAGTCAGCGTCAGAAACTGAGACTATCTCGCCAGGTGAGCGACACGTTTTCCTCCCAGCGGAGGAAAAAGCACTCCGTGGCACTCTCGGAACACACAGCGGACTGCTACCAGCGGGCCCTTAGCCCACAGAGATTCATTTTCGACCACAATGCAATGCAGAAAGCTCTTTAACACTTTACAAGAAATCCAACCAGATATAATATTTTTTCCCCGAGAATTCTGGGCACTGGGCCAGTTTTGGTTTTAAGTGTCCCTATACGGTGATACAGGTTATCTCACCCGATGTGTCCTATATGGCGTGTGTATAATATTTTGGAAAAATCAGTAGTGTGTCAGCCGTAGTATAGAATCTGATGCTTACCTGCGGGGGCCACAGTGAGGTCCCGCGAAAAAACTCCTCTCTCTGGGTGTCTCCGGTCCTCTCGATTGAAGAAAAGTGAAAGGAAGGACACCGAACAAAGGCTTTCTTAAGTTTTCATAACTCTTTTATTTTCTTTATGTTTATCAAAAATGTAATACAAAGAATCAAAATAAAGAACGGTTTACAATATGACAGTTATTCAAGTGAATTACTCCAAGTGTTTGATTATTGGAAGTCCAGTTATTCAGTTCAAGTTCATGAATGGTCAATTTGTTTTTTCTCTATTCTAGCTCCAGCGGCTAAAGTATTAAGTTTCCGTTTTGATTTCTCTTGAAAATGCAACTCGCCTGTTCCTGCGCATTTTTACACAGGACATGCAAGCGCGTTCTCAACGGACGTTTTTTCTATTGTTTCTTCCAAGAACCAAAAAACCTGTGAATAGCAGTTAACCCATATATCAGAGGTCAAAAGTTTACATAACGCTTATCTTGATCTACATACATCCCTTCCATCAACTGTCACCGGAGGTAACACCTAGAGCCCCTATTGACAGAGGTGACAGTGGTGTCTTGCCGGTTTTCAGCAGAGTCTCAGCAATGCAGTAGATCTCAGCTGACCAAAACCTGTCATGTCCCCTATTCATAGGGCATGACCTTTTTGTAAATTCATAACAAGAAGATCTTAACCCATGGCATTACCATGCATAAAACATATAATCACAATTATTACAGATACAAATACAATATTTATTTTATTTTAGGAGTTGTTAAAATTAACCTGTACCTCCCTTCACACACACAGTTCCAATTAATGGAAGAACAATTATTATAATGAGGCGACTATGAGTACTGATGATTCCAGTACTCTAATTTAACTTTAACACAAGTACTTTTTTGTGCCTATTTTTGGAGTGCCTGTGCACCTTAACACTCATCGAAGGATCATGCCGTCACAACAACGTAAAGAATAAACGCATGAATGTGAATTGCACCCTTATCCACTTTTCTCTACATTACTCTTTTTCTTCCGTTTTGTGGCAGGTTTTTGTTTTATTGCCTCTTCCGCCATCTCAGCCTCTTCTACCTGCTCACTCCACGGAACCTGTATTTTACCTGTCTCCTCTCCTCCTACACCACCCATTTCCTCCGCTTCCTTTCCTCTTACAATACCTGTCTCCTCTGCCTCTCATACACCACCCATTTCCTCTATTACATCAACCCACTTCCTTTACCTCTTCTACTCTTACCCCACCCACCTCCTCTGCACCACCCACCTCACCTACTACTACTACTACATCACCCACTTCCTTTACTTCTACTCTTACACCACCCACCTCTTCTACACCACCTACCTCCTCTCCTCCCAAACCACCTGACTCCCCTTGCACACCAAGTGAATTAACACCACTTATCCCGTGCACAAAGCTGGACACAGCAGCTGCGCGTCTTGACGCGGCGTATGGAGCAGCCACCAGCCACCCGGCGAAGAGCACCACGCCGGGGCAGCATCAGCCGCACCCTCCAGGACCAGACGGAGCTGGATCCCCGCGCTTCGGACAGGCACTCGCGGTGTGTCCCTCCTCCCCGCAACCAAAACATTTCATAACCGATGAAGTGGCGAATATCACGTATTCATAATCATCTACTTAACGTGGAAGCGGAGGTTGAGCTCCGCATCACGGTTATTAAGTATCATATAAAGCTGTCTTCGGTGAGACACTACCTGCTTCAGCAACTGAAATTTACATCCAGACAGAATCGAAACAACTTTCCCGTGTCTGGATAGTTCTCTGCTGAGAAACTCATCAGTTATGAACGGAGGGACATTTGATATTACAACTTTGGTTGCGGGTAGAGTGAGTGGCAGCACCTGCACAAACACTCCGCTCACCGTAATACCTGTCTCGATGACGCGGTGCACCCTCTCCACCTGGTCCAGGAAGATGACAACTTCCCCGTTCATCCGTGCCAGAGACTTCACACTGCCATGTAGCTCAGACTGCGGGCCTCGAGCAGCAACCAGCCTGCGTTGGACAGACCCAGATCTGGCTTTGCTGCAGTCGGAGCTCTGGTGGGAGGTGGAAAACCCTGCGTCTGGCAGTAGCGGCTCCTCCTTTGGCCAGGTGCAGAGCTTCAACTTACTGCTCCGCCCTTCCCCACTGTTCCAGATTGGACTGGCTAAAGACAAGGTGGTGGTTGTGAGGATCTTCCACGTGGTCCAGGACGACCTATACATCGACTTCAGTGGGAAGCCCCTCTGCGTGTGCCGGCAGCCCGAGAGATGCTGCACCGGGGTAGCAGGGTTAGTCTACAGTTGCTGAGACCTAGACCAGGGGTCGGCAACCTTTACTATCAAAAGAGTCATTTTGCCCCCTCTTCCACCAAATAAGATTTGTCTGGAGCCGCAAAACACATTTGATAACGCAGCTTATAAGTTTGATATATAGTTATACTATATTTGTTGCATTTATGAAATTTCAGAATGACAATAAAGGAAACTGTTGAGATTGTGTTGCTATTTTCACCTGTTTAAACAAAGGATAACACCAAACTCTTTAAAAGAGAAGGACAAAATACACTGGCATGTTTAGGCCTACTTGGAAATACATTAAATAATTTAATAATAAAATGTTTTATTTTTTTGTCAAAGCTAAAGGGAGCCACTGCAGAGGGGTTAAAGAGCCACATGTGGCTCCTGAGCAGCAGGTTGCAGACCCCTGACCTAGACTGTACTGCTGGGCCCACTGAGGGGAAGGGAGGCACGGGAGAACCAGGACTAAGCTCGGCAGACTGTGAGACCATGCTGCAGTAAAAAAATAAAATAAAAATGTTTGCTACAGGGAGTCTGGTGATGGTTGAAACACTATTTTTGTCCACAGGTCTGGCAAAAAATCTACATAAAATAAAATTTCCTCATACTAACTTTAGTGTATGTTTGAATAATAAAGTGATGTGTTTCATCCACAGAAAAAAAGAGAAAACAAAAATGGGAGACGATGACAATGGCCAACAGTTCACTGAATGTGAGTGTTTAACTAAATAAGTTTACTGTGGTTTACAATAAATAAAAATCGCAAATCTTTGTAACTCAGTGCTGTCTAATATGCAATTTATAGACAGGTGCATATTAGAAATGCAATGTTTTGGTCATGGACCTTCATCCAGCATCAAATTTACAACATAAAATCACGAGAGCCGCAGACTGCGACAATCAAAATGAATGAAATTAATTTTCCAGCTTGGATACTAGATTTGAACCAATTATCCTCTATTCTAGGGGTATTCAACTAAAATTCAAAGAGGTCCAGTATTTTCTGTGACCTCAGTTCAGACTTGAGTGGGTATGTTTGGTCAAAAACTTTGTCTTGTAGTGGCGCCCCCTGTATCGCTAACTCGTCTTTCCATCGGTCACCCGCCTCTCACCTCATCTGTCTGTATTCAGAGTCGCAATATTTGCCTTCTGGAATGCACAGATTTGATTGGCTGAGTAGCATCACATGGGATGGCTTAACTTGCATGCAATTGGTCTGTGAGTTTCCTGAACTGCTAAACCAGTACCGTAAAAACAAGAAAAGCTGCACCGGTTAAAATGAAAGCACCGGTTAAAATGAAAGCACCCGTCAAAATGAAAGCGTGCGGCGATTCTCTAGTTCACTCCTCTCCTTTCCTCCCCTCTGTTTGTGTGTGTAGGTGTGTGTGAAATGCCGCCCTTCGTGAAACAGAGTGGAGCAAATGTGATTGCACAAAGCTAAAAAAATAAAATAAAATGCGCTGTTAAAATAGAAATACCGGTCCGGGTCCGTATAGGTCGGCGTCTGGGCCCGGACTCGGACCACGGTCCACCTGTTAGTGACCCCTGCTCTATTCCATATTTGAATAAAAAAAATTGCATTGCCTTACCCATCTGTTTTTCCAATTTAAAATGTTTCATTGTATTCTATTAATCTTAAACATGTTTTGTTTTTTTCATCAATGACTGGCATTGTAATTGTCTCAGGTGCTCTTTCCGATTTGATTGGTTGTTGCAGCTTGTGGCTTTACTATAATGATGTAGTTGTTTGTGACAAAGGTCCAAGACTTAAACGTTTGGTGAAATGCCTTTTTTTCCCCATTCCACCACGACATCCTGGGTAGCCAAACCACTATGACTCTACCTCCTCTTAGTCTTCTAGTTTTACTGGCTGACAGAGAAAGTGTACGAAGGTACAGTGATGACTTCAGGATCAAGGTTTTTAAGCCTCTACACAGCTATAATCTACCCACACAGGAGTTTTAACTTGTTGCCTGATCACACCTCTTCTCAACACTGTGAAGAGTCTAAATTTATCACAGCATCTCTGCCACCTGCTGCCGATTGATTATCATCTGATAGCGATTTGGCATGCATAGTTTTTCGAAAGCAGCCTGCACATCATTTAAATTGGTTATCCGCTCTAGCCAAAAACTGGATACATAGTACAGAGTCTTCAAATGTTTGTAACCATATGTATATTTATATTTAAAAATCTTAATTTTCTGTGTTGCATCATCCCTACCTGTAACCCCTTGATTAAACATATTGGACAGACACTTAATTCAAGAGTTTTATTTTTTTTCCTGGTTTTAAGCGGAGTTTTCCGGCTCCTAAATCTCAAATCTAGCCAAGGAAAAGTCTTTTTCTCTTTTACATTTAAAACATCCTAGCAGCTGATAATGCTTGAAAATATTAGCTGATTTAGATGTAAAAAATTCTGCACAACCATTTTCATTTCTGATTTTTCCAGGAGAAAAACAACATATATTTCTTCTCACCCGCTGCCGTTAAGTTCATTTTTAACCATACCCGATAAATATAATTTTTCCCCGTTTCAAAATAATAGTGGAACATACATATACACATTTTTTTTATGGAGAGAAATTGCTACCGAACGCTGCCCTCAAAGTTAAGTGAAATTTGGACCCTGGTTGCCGCTGACTTTTTAAAGCACAGCCAATGAGATTATTTATACAGAAACAGGTAAGGAATATATTTGGCATGTGACATTTATAGCGGCTCAGAGAGGTACATGTATTGGGCTCACGTGCGCCCTCTTCGGTGCGGTAGAGTACTGTCTGCCTCACCTGGTGTTTTTTCACTGTGATTTTATGTCCCATCAGCAAGACTAAATATGTTACACACATACATTACATACATTAACTGGACTATGGAAAGTCAGGACGCATAATAAAAGTGTCTGTAAACATTATTTTGGCGACATACAGAGATATAGCAACAGGCACGCTCCAAATGCATGCGCTCAACATAGTTTGCAAGGGATTGCCCAATCCGAGGGAAGGCTCAGCTTGTCGCTGCCTCAGCTCGCATCTCTCCCTGTATCTGAACAGAGAATACGCAAATTCAGCGATTTTGACTATAAAAATTATCAAAATTATTGGAATCATACAGAAATCATGTTTAATTTTTCTGTTCTAAACATCCAGCTTCAGTAAAGCCCTTTGAACCACAGGAAGAGCTTTAGAAGTTGTGCTGGAAAAACGCATACAACAGCACTATTCAATTCTATTTGAGAAGTGATGTCTGGGCTCATGTAGCAAACAACACCACAGCAATGGTTGCCCAAAAACAAAGGCGGTACCATAAATGATAACACGCAACCTTGTCACATAACCGGACCACAGGAGAACACATACACACGGGGCAAGTGGTCCCAACATGTTGATGCATGAAGCTAATGCGGAGAAATCACATGTGAAAGAAATGCCAGGAAAAAGACAGGTCAAACACAACAATAAGAGATTGTTAAGAGTGATGGAGAAGGAAAAAGAGGAATAGGAGAAAATGGAGGGAGAAGGATGTTGGGTACCTTGAAGGAGCAGCACAGTTAAAGAAGACAAAGCGTTATTGCTGCTTGGTTACACAGGGACGAGCAGGGGGTCTCTCTCTCACACACACAAATACACACTAGGGGCAGAGGGGATGCCTCTGTGGGCACCAAGGTCCTTCCTCTCTGTAAATTAAAACCATTAATAACCAACTGGGAGAACAAAGAGAAGGGCAGGGACAGGAGGGAGATGGATAGAGGGCAGGGAGACAGAGAGATGCATTGGAGGAAGTGAGATTTGGGGATGGTGGTTTAGAAAGAAAGTTTGGTGAACGGGAGGTAAAATGATGGGAAACTGGTACAACAGAGGGAAAGTGTAGAAAAGAGAATGAGAGAGACACTGAGGGAACTTTAGGAGAGCATGATGTTGCTGCTATAAATCACTGTGATGGGCTGAAAAGAGATGTTCTGTGTGTGTTGCAACAACTTTATGGCTGTGTCCAACAGCGGTGGGTTAAAGCAGATGGAGTGTGGGCATACTAAGAACAAAGTGTGTATACATGTGTGGCTTGCATCTCTTCCAGCTGTGTGTGTGTTCATAAATGTACTTTCAGATGTTTCCAGTGAGGGTAGTGTGAGCGTGTTTTGTGTCTGTCCCGGGTGTGTGTTTGTGTGTCCTGATATGGGAGAGCACTATTGTCTCATCTGTCTTCTGGAGTAAAACACTTTTGAATGTAGAGCAACAGCGCTACATGATAACACAGAAAGAGAGAGCGTGGTGAGACAAGTTCAGAAACAGATGTAAAAAGAGTCTAATAATGTGTGGGGAAAATAATAATTTATTATTATTATTAGAGACTGATAAGATTGTACTCAAAGCTGAACATTTGGGAATGCTAAAATCCTAAAGGTGTGTCAAATAAGAAGCTGTAAAGCCAACTGTTTAGCCTGATCATCTGCTAGAATCAAGATGTTTTATAGTCACCTAGTTTATTGCAAGTACAATCATGTGAAATAGTTTTGCTGGGAGGCTCTATTAAAGAAAAATAATACATAGTAAATATTAAAAGACATATTGTGGGCGTGCGTATAAACGAGGAGACGGTAGACAAGCTGTCAAGTCAAAAGGTTTACTTCACAACAACAACAACAGTGATACAGCGGCAGTAGTAAATCATCTCTCCCGAACAGTCACCACAGTGGAACTTATATTCACGGGTACATTTCTCACTTTCACTAACTCCCCCATTACCCAGAAAGCTCTTTGGTCTTAAAGGAGACGTACCCCCTCTCCTGTGTTCCGTGAATGTCTATATCCCAAGTGGGTCACCACACAGGCCCCCCCAGAATTCACTTGAACCGAAACGAGAAAACCACCGAACCGTCAAAAAGGGCCCACCCAGCGGGGGCGGACCGGGCGTCCAAAAACGACTGCGCTTCACATGTGAAGGTGCAGGGCTTGGGGTGCGCACCGGTGGGTCAGGGGGCCGGGGCCTGGCAGGGGTGCGACCCCGCCGCTGGGGAACAGCCAGCTCAACCGGCCTGTCCAGGTCCAAATTGGCAGGTTTGAGACGGTCCACCGAGACCTGCTCAGTAGTGTTGGTGAGATGAAGCTTCATGAAGCATTGAAGCTTTCCATCCAATTGGTTTGCACATGTCCCGAAGCTTCATGGTGCTTCATTTGCTCTACTGCGCCATCAAGTGGACAATAAATGTAAAACCGGCACAGTGATTATAATGGCATGGCTTAGGTCAATCAATCAAAAAACTTTATTGTCATTTAGAGATTATACAATGTACAATTCAAATGAATTTTGTTGTCCTGGCTTACTGTAAAAGTGACTGTAAAAGTGGTCATAAATATTTAAAAGTGTCGTGGTGCTGATGCATGAATATCAAATAAAATGTGTACTTAAAATATAAATGTACTTTATATAAATAACATATATACACTCTATAAAAATATATACATTTAAGAGTTCTTAGAGAGGAGTTCACATCACATTGCTCAGGAGAAAAAGTTATTTTTGGTTCAACAGTCTGATGGTTTGGGGAAAGAAGCTGTTGCAGAGTCTGGTAGTTCTGCTCTTAATGCTACGGAACCTCTTGCCAGAGGGCAGCAGGGAGAACAGGCCGTGGTGGGGGTGAGTGGGGTCTTTTATAATGTTCTGGGCTCTGGTGAGGCAGCGTTTATTAGCAGTGTCTCTGATGGAAGGAAGAGACGTCCCGATGATCCTCTCCGCTGTCCTCACCACTCTCTGCAGAGACTTCCAGTCTGAGGTGTTGCAGTTTCCAGACCAGATAGAGATGCAACTGGTCAGTATGCTCTCTATGGTGCCTCTGTAGAACATGGTGAGGATGGGAGGGGGGAGCTGTGCTCCAGGAACAGCATTCGCACATGGGTGTTCTTCTCCTCCAGGTGGGCCAGGCTCAGGTGGAGTGCAGAGGAGATGGCGTCCTCTATGGAGCGATTTGGGCGGTAAGCAAACTGGAACTCGTCGAGATTGGGGGGAAGTATGGAGATGATATGGTCCTTGACCAGCCTCTCGAAGCACTTCATCATGATGGGGGTGAGTGCTACTGGCCGGTAATCATTCAGACAACTGATTGGGGATTTTTTAGGCACTGGAACAATGGCTGCTGACTTGAAACATGATGGAATAATAGCCTGGTCCAGCGAGGTGTTGAAGATGTCCGTGAGGACATGGGCCCTGAGCAGCCGTCCTGGAATACTGTCCGGGCCCGCCGCCTTCCGGGGGTTAACTTTCTTCAGCGTCCTCCGGACATCAGCTGTGTCGAGGATCAGTGATTGTTCATCATGCTTGGGAACAGCTTTCATTGCAGTTGTGTTGTTTAGTGCCTCAAAGCGTCCAAAGTGATTATTGAGTTTGTTGAGAAAGATTGTGTTGTCCTCACAGGGTGGTGGAGCAGCCTTGTATCCAGTGATGGTCTGAAGTTCCCTGCCACATGCGCCTGGTATTCATGGCGTCATTAAAGAAACTCTGGATTTTTTGACCATGGGTGTGCTTAGCTTCTCTGATGGCACAGTCCAGTTTGGCTCTTGCTGATCTCAGAGCCACCACATTACCAGACTTGTAAGCGGTGTTCCGTGCCTTCAGCAAGTCACGCACCTCCGTAGTCATCCAGGGTTTCTCATTGGCACGTGTAGTGATGTACTTGGTGACAGAGACATCTTCCATGCACTTCTGGATGTATGCAGATACAGTCACAGCATACTCCTCCACATTAATTTGGTGGTTTTCAGTTGCGGCCTCTTTAAACATGTTCCAGTCTGTGCATTCAAAGCAATCCTGCAACGCTGACATGGCTCCTTCAGGCCAGATACTCACCTGCTTCACCGTGGGCTTTTCTCAGATGAGCAGGGCCTGTATGCAGGAATTAGCATAACAGAGAGATGGTCTGAGGAGCCGAGGTGGGGGCGGGGGGCTATCTTAAATGCCTTCTTAATGTTTGTGTAGGCCAGATCCAGTGTGTTTAAGCCTCTGGTTGCAAAATGTACATGCTGATGGAACTGAGGGAGAACGGTCTTCATGTCTGCCTGGTTAAAGTCCCCTGCTACAATAAAAACGCCCTCCGAATGTGCAGATTGCAACTCACTGATGTTCTGATAGAGAAAAGTCATTGCCTCTTTAACGTTTGCACTCGGGGGAACATACACTGCAGTGATAATGACTGTGGTGAATTCCCTGGGCAGATAAAACGGTCTGCATTTTATTGTTAAAAATTCAATGTCAGGAGAGCAGTGGCTAGAGAGCATTATGACATTTGTACTCCACTTGTTACTCATGTAGATACACACGCCCCCCCTGCGGGATTTTCCGCTGAGATCGCACTTCCTGTCCGACCGGAAAGTTGTTAGCCCTTCCATGCTAATGGCGACATCGGGGACGGATGAATTTAGCCATGTTTCCGTCAGAATTATGGGCACAGCATTCCTTCATCTCCCGATTTGCCGCTAGATCCAGCTTCAGGTAGTCCAGTTTGTTCTCCAGGGAGCGTACATTGGCAAGTAGGATGGAAGGTAGTGGCGTTCTGTAGGGGCTAGCCTTTAGCTTAGCCGATAGCCCTCCCCGACTACCGTGCTTACGTTTCCTATCGTACCGCCTCTGCTTCCTCCTGATGCGGCCCGTACTGGTAGGAGGCTCCGCTGCTGCAGAGGCCGCTGGGTCTTGCCGGTGTAGTAGCCAGAGTCGGCGCAGGCTATCCAGGGTGGTTGTGTGTATGCTTCCTAAACTGCAGACTTTTCGCAGAGCTAGCATAACCTGGCGATCATATACTAGTCTTGCATCTAACATAAGTAATGTATTTGCAGCTAGAAGTGGTTTATTTGCAATTAGATGTCCAGTGTTGTCGTAAGCCAGTACAGCCGCAGCCACTCTGAGCGCCGCCATGTTGAGCGCCGCCAATGTGTGTGTGAAGCACTGAACCACTTCAGCCAATTGTTTCGAATATGGGTTCATTACTGGATTTAAAGTATCTTTTCCCTGAAAATTCTTTGACGCACACATATAAGACTGATTATAATGTTCTATTTAAAAATAAAGATTGATGATTGTGTTATTACATGTTATTGAGAAGAGAGTACCTGGAAGAAAATGTCAGCGGTTTACGCCTTCAATGACAGTGCAGTTTAAGATTGGACAGAAAGAAGGGGAATGACATGCAGCAAATAGCAGCAGGTCTGTTTCTAACCCTGGGCCGCTGCGGCAAGTATTTGAATGTGGATCGCCTGCTCTACGAGCTGCGCCACCGGGGATGTGTAATGTACACGTTGGATGTACATTATTCTTTCAACAGATTTAGATTTGGTATCTTTACTTGCTCACAAGGAGGATGATGCTGGCGTGCATAACAATGATTTCGTTAGTTGGCTGTCTCCATAATGATCCAATACAAACGCAATACCAACAACTCGACAGCAACAACACATACTACGACAACAACCCACAAATATGCAGTTATAAAGTGTTGAGGCGGTAAAATTCAAAACTGTCTCAACGAGGCAGTACCAGTGAATAATATTTATTGATATTGAATTATCTATAATATGGTGTCTGTCAATGGCAGGGTCAGAAGGAAAAGTGGAAACTAATTGGGGAGAGGGTTGTGATATGAATGTGCTTGTGTTACTTGGTTTGTGACTTTACTTATGTTACTAGGGACAACGTTTTTATTCATTTTCATTCATTTCTATTTAAAAATAACAACATTTCCACAGTGGTGGGCTTCAGGCGGTTTCTCTTCTTTGAGAAGATTTCTCCTGCTTTAGGAAACACCCTTTCACAGGGCACAGATGAAGCTGGGGTACAGAGAAACGCAACAGCAAGTTTGTACAAGTTGGGATATACATTTCTCTGTTCTTCCCAATACTGCAGGGAGTTCTCCAATCTGCCCATATTTGGTTCAGCCAAGTATCTTTGGACCTCCACTGTTGCGTCTGCAGCGACATGTTGGGTCCTGGTCTGCAGGACTGTGGTGTCCAAACGATGCCACAGTTTGCTACCTAGCACAGACAAACAGACTGTAAGTGACTAAATACAATAACACGATTAGAAGGTATCTAATATCCATTACCTTGAGTCACAGGCTGAGAAGCTTCTGATATGTGCGGTTGTGAGGTGGAGGAGGAGGAGGAGGACACGCAGTTTCTCATAACAGCAGCACATTCGGATGTGAGCCTCTTCTCGGCCTCTGCAGCTTTATTGGGGCTAAAGAAGCCTATCTTTTTAAATCTGGAATCGAGCAGTGTTGCCAGGGATATGATGTTCCTTGATTGTAGGTTGTTAAGCTTCTCCCTTAACTGACCCCTCAGACTATTGGCCATTGCTGTGCACTCTAAAGTTTGGACTAGTCCCATTTCCTCCTCCTCCAGTGCATGGTGTAGCATCGATAACAGCTGGAATGACTTTGGATCCAGACACTCTCTTCTCCTCTGACAGCTCAACTGTGGCATCATTAAATGGAGACAGAACTTTCAGACATTCTGCAATGATTTCATATTGCCTTGATAAGAGTGGGGCATCCTCAGTGCGTAGGCCTGCCAAAGCTGCTCCTACAGGTTCGCTGAGGTCATAAACACGCTGGAGCATATGATATGTGCTGTTCCAGGTGTATCCACCTCCTTGAATGAGCTTCAGTGCCGGCCGGCCCATTTGCTCCTGAACCTTTGTCAGCCTCTCCTATAAAAGTTGTGAACAAAGAGTGATTAATGCAAGTGTCACTGCAGCAGCAACCTCAACAAAACAGCGTCATTTCGAATATTGCAATGAAATAAAGGAATTCACCTTTGCAGTGGTGCTGCTCTTGAAGTAGCCCACTATCTTCCTGGAGCTTGCCCGCATGTCAGACAACACAGGGTTTTGGTCTAGAGCCTTTTTTATCAATAGATTCAAAGTATGCGCCACGCAAATTGTGTGACACAAACGAAGCTCCCTTGCACAAGCACCCATATTTGCTGCACCATCAGTTACTGTCCCGTGTCGATGACAGTGGAACCGCTTCTGGCCACCTGGTCGTCCTATCCATGGAGTGAGGAGGTGAGTGAACCCCCGGGAGGGGAGCAGGGGGCCAACAAGGTCTATGTTCACGTGATTGAACCACCTCTCGGGCAAGAGAAATGGTGCCAAGGGGGCCTTTGTGTGATGTGCACCTTGGAACGCTGGCACGCCACACAGGAGCAAGCCCAGCTCTTGACGTCCTTCCGAAGGCCAGGCCAGACAAACTTAGCCCCCACTAGCTTAGTGGACGCATTCACTCCCGGGTGCGAAAGGCTGTGAATGGCATCAAAAACACGGCGCCACCAGCTAGTGGGGAACCATAGGGTGGGACTGACCCGTGGAGACATCGCAGAGGATTGCGGTGTTGACGTCATCAAACTCCACATCCTCTAACCGCAGCCCAGAGGCGGCTGTCCGGTAGGCCTGCACTTCCATGTCAGTGGCCTGGTCGGCAGCCATGACAGCATAGTCGAGGCCTAAATGGATGGCCGCCACCACAGGTCGAGAGAGGCAGTCGGCGACAAAATTGTGCTTTCCGGCTACATTCTATGTCTGTGGTGAACTCTGATTGCAACTCTGAATAGCAGAGAGGTGGCGCTGTTGGCAGACAGACCACAGCTCGGTGGCCTTGGCCATAGCAAACCTCAGTGGCTTGTGGTCCACAAAGGCGGTGAAGGGTCGGCCCTCAAGCAGAAACCTGAAGTGCCGATTGGCGAGAAAGAGACCTAGGAGCTCCCGATCGAAAGTGCTGTAATTCTTCTCGTTGTCGCGTAGATTGCAGCTGAAAAAAGCGAGTGGCTGCCACTCGCCCAATGTTCGAACACAGGCCCCACTGCGTAGTCGGAAGCGTCAGTAGTGAGGGCGATCGGGGCCGTGGGAGACAGGTGTGCCAGTAAAGCAGCGCTGGCCAGCGCAGCCTTGGCGTTGTCGAAGGCTATGTCCCTATCAGGGGACCAGTCCACATCGGTGTTCGGGTTTTTACCTCGCAGTGCGTCGTACAGGAGCCGCATGAGGTGAACCGCGCGGTGAATGAACCTTTTATAAAAGTTCACCATGCCCAGGAACTCCTGCAGGGACTTAACGGTGCGGGGGCGTGGGAAACTGGCGACGGTATCCACCCTGGCGGGGAGTGGAACGGCTCCATCCGGCGAGACAGGGTGTCTTGATGGATGGCACACCGAACTGGCACTTTGCTGGGTTAACGATAAGCCCATGCGCACTGAGCCGCTCGAACAGCGTGTCAGGTACTCCTCCACACAGGCGCTGGCTATGAGAATTTTGTCTAAATAAACAAACAAGAACTGCATTTCTCGCAGTACAGAGTCCATAAGCCTCTGGAATGTTTGTGCTGCCCCCTTGAGGCCGGAAGGCATCCGCAGGAACTCAAAGAGTCCAAACTGCTGTCTTCGGCACGCCTTTGAAAATATCTGCTGATGTTCGTGTGGGTGGATTCTGTACTGCTTCATGTGCAAGTCACACTGCTGACCATAGGTGCTTTACAAAAGAGATTAAATAAAACAAAGGCATAGATCTGAGAGTATAAGTACATTAAAACAAGCATAGAATATCTTTATAAACACACAAACAGAATTGCACACACATTACATAGGTCATTTAGCAGACGCTCTTATCCAGAGCGACTTACAGTGAACTAACTACAGGGATAGTCCTCCTGGAGCAACTCAGGGTTAAGTACCTTGCTCAGGGGTACAATGGTGGCAGCCCTGGTATTGAACTCACAACCATCTGGCGTTGTATTTTGGAAGTCAGACCACTACGTCATCACCACCCCACACACACACAACACAAACAAAATACAAACCAATAACAAAAGACTGTGGCCGTGCCGTGGGTCTTTAGGCAAGTTTTAAAGGTATTGTTGAGGAAAAAGTTGAAGAAATCGGAGCTTGAATGTTGAATCAGGAATCATGAGGTAGACAAATACATATGATAGTCTTCAAGTGTGGATTAATACAATTAGGAGTTATTTACTTCACAGTATCAATGGAGGGGGAAGATCTAACTCTCAATGGTAAACTATTCCACAGTTTAGGGCCAACAACTGAAATTGTTTAATCCTCTTTAGTTGGGAAGGAAACCGTTGAAACTGAGCAGACAATTTGAGAAGCACTTGAATGACAGTCTGGCAGGCAACATTAAAAACATGGCCAACATTTGGGCTGAAATATAGTGAAACAAAAGTTGGCCAGGGTGTATGTGGATAATCTGTAAAAGGAAACGGTGTCTTGTTTATTTTGTATTAGCTACCTATAACTAAACCGTATGTTACGGCCATGGCCTTATTTATCTGTGGGGATTAATTTGTGGATGCATGCACCTTGTTTCCCCTATTTAGGTATGCAGATTAGGATGTGTGACCCCCGGCCCTTGATTGGCTGCAGCAATACCTCTCCTCCCACCTTGGCGAAGACTCGTTGTGATTGGTGGGCACCTGTTCCAGCTCTCCAATCCGAGACGCACTGGAGAGACCGGTGACTACAAGTGCCTGGCCACCTCTACAGTCTGGGCTGCTGGGGATGTCAGCTATATGCATTGTACTTGTGTGTGTGGATCCTAGCTTATGTTGCATTATATGTTATCGGTTAAGTTACGTGCTCTGTATCCAAGGTGTTGGAATCGCTAGGTCCTTCAGTGCTATTTATGACTTTTGTTTGTATTTTGTATTGATCCAGTCTTCACCCCAAGTTTTGTTTGTTTGAATTATTCTGTCAGTTTGGCTTTGATGCCTCATTGCTCTGGTGTAAGAGCCCTCCCTTTTTTCCATCTGTCTGTCTAAAAGCAATTGTTTGCCAATTGTCCAGTTATATTAATAAATGTATCTTATTTAAACCATGACCATCTGGTTTTATGTTACTCCTTTTCCCTTGCCGTAGCCGGGTTGTAACACCGTAGTACAACTGTGATGAATTGCAATGACTCTAAAAATATACACTCTCAAACTATTTGCTCACTCACCATTGCTGAAGCCACCAAACCAGTCTCCACACAGGTTAGGAGCCTTGGCGTTATCTTGGTCAGTACCCTTTCTTTCTCCAGTTATATGAACAAAGTCTCCCGGATTGTGAAGCGCGTATCGAGGCTTGTGTTGATGACGTATGCGATGACGTTGGAAGCCTCGCGAACCTGCCGTACCACATGACCGATTCAGGAACAGGTTCGTGGGTTTGGCGTGCGATTCGAAATATAAGGGGGAGCGAACCGCAATTGAGCCCCCTCATAATCAGCACTTTATATAACCGCAAATTTGTGGGTTGTTGTTGTAGTATGCGGCCCATGAGCGAACCAATTGAATGGAAAGCTTCAATGCTTCATGAAGCTTTATCTCACCATCGCTACACTGCAGCATGGATTACTATGTTTACACTGCATTCTTCATCAGCAGATCTACTGGCACTACCTGTCACGGTGGGGAAAAGGTGAGGACTCAAATGCAAGATGGCAGACGATGATTTTAACAAAAAGAGAGCTTTATTTTCCAAAAAGCTAACAAAATTCAAAGTAACAAATAAACTGAAAACATAGACCAACCGGAGATAGAAACGAGGGAGGACACGAGGTGGACACCATGTAACATCAAGGTACGAACTGACAAGGAACACTGGGGAAGATAGGGATATATAGACAGACACTAATCACAAGAACGAGACACAGCTGGGAGAGAAAATACAAGGATAGGAAGTAAAACAAGACATGACACAAGGGGGAGTGAAACTTCAAAATAAAACAGGAAACAGAATCACGATCATGACACTACCAGCTATTAATTTCAGCATAGGAGCCAGGGCATTTTCCTGTACTGCACCCAAACTTTGGAACTCACTTCCCCCACACGTCTGCACACTGAGTTCAAAACTTTTCTTAAAACCCTTTTCAAACTAACTTCCTCACTTTAACTACAACTTCTGTATCCTATTTTTTTTTACCAATTTCAACTCTTTGTTGAGCTATCCACTGTTGCCTAGTATATGTGTTATTGATGTTTCATTACAATAAGTGCAAACAATCATGAGTGTAGCTTCCTCCAGTAATGAACAGGGGCCTAGGTCTTGTTTCTTTTTTAAAATACGGGGTTTATTCTCATCCATTAACAACCCGTGACAACTGGGTTAAAACAGAAAACATAGAAATATGAACAATATATCAATGCCGCTAAATCACACAAACGGCACACATCTAACACTTAGCACATAGCACAAGCTAACACATACAATCATGTAGCACGTGGCATGTAGCATTCATATACACACATAACATTCAACTCAAATGCAGTTGCCCAAACATTATACAAACATACCTCATATGCTGTTTGTCATTTAGAGGGGCTGATGTCTTAAACTACCTTTATTTAACTATATACTCGAAGAGATCGGAAGCTCACACTGTGCTGCATCAGTCTAGAGCCGCGATCACCAAGTGCATCGATTAAATAAACCGTTTTACACAAACACCGCAGATTAGCTCCGCCTCTATGAACTTGTACCTTAAAGGTAGGAACCAAACTTAAAGTACAATACAACTACATAAACAGGGAAAACTTGAAGACAGTTACAATGAGGATATAACTCCGAACAACAAGAATCTTGCAAGTACATTAACTTCAAACAGGTACAATCCTTTAAGTGCAGAACAATAGCTTCAAATAAGCCAAACAAAAGTGCAAAATACAGAAACAATAGAATATGAATTCAGCCATTAGCTACAAATAAGCCAAACTAATGTAAGGGCAACATACAAACAACAGAATTTTTTTTTTTTTTGAGGTGCAGTCGAAACAGGTGAGTTTTCAGTCTGCGACGGAAGGTTTTACTGGTGTACTGGTATTACTGCTTATTGTTGTTTAATATAAGTTTTACTATTGATTTCATGTGATTTAGATTTCCTTGAGTTCAATTAAATGTATTATTATAAATATTTGTTTTAACTATAGAAGGTATAGTCTATGTCAGGGGTCGGGAACCTTTTTGGCTGGGAGAGCCATAAAAGCCAAATATTTTTAAATGTATTTCCTTGAGCGCCATATATTTAATAAAATTTAGTTTTAAGTATATCACGTCTCCGAGTACTAAAAGCGCTATCAGTGTTTCCCCAACCATTGATTTGTGCCCTCCCAATGGAACCCCGCGCCCCCCCCCAATTACTTATTTATTATATATTCACAACTCCCTTTTCACATTGAACAGGTGCTATTTTATTAAATAAACTAAACGCTTATGTTATTTATAGGGCTGTTGAGCGATAAAAAAAATTCAGGGGCACGATTAATCTGCGTTAATATTTTTTACGCGTTATTTTTTCTGTGATTAATTAATCGAAGTTAACGCGTTAATTCGACAGCCCTAGCCCTATTCCTAGAAAATATCATATGTCTATCGTAACTGTCCCGCCAGTTTTGGTAATTAAATCAATGCATGGCACAACCACGGTAAAAGACGTATTTGAGGAATTATCTAAATGTGTGAGAAATGAAACTGCCCCGGGACAAACTGACAAGACTGACAGATGGAGCGCCTTAGATGCGCAGTGAAAAGAGCAGAATAGTGGGGAGGATGCGGGAGAAGATGCAGCGAGACAACTGTGCAGGTGAGATGACAGTGTTTCACTGCATCATACACCAGGATGCGCTGTGTTGTAAAGCTCTGGAGATGGGACATGTAATAAGCACCGTAACACAGACAAGAAACTTTATAAGAGACAATTTAAGTATTTTCTTGAGGATATTCATTCTGAACATGGCGGTGCGATGGCTGAGTCAAGGGAAAGTGCTTAATAGATTTTTCGAGTTGCCTGAGCAAATGTGGCAGTTTTTGGAAAGCAAAGGGAAACACACCACATATCTCTGGGACGAAAAGTGTCTATGTGAGCTGGCCTTTTTGTGAGACATAACCAAGCATCTCACTGTTAAACCTCCAGCTTCAGGGTCGTGTGATCACGGACATGTATGATGCAGTGAGAGCGTTCCAAGCCAAACTGCGCCTGTGGGAGACTCTGATGCAGCAAGGAAGTTAATCCGTTAATCGTTTGATGGCGGCGCTCAGAGTGGCTGCGGCTGTACTGGCTTACGACAACACCGGACATCTAATTGCAAATAAACCACTTCTAGCTGCAAATACATTACTTACGTTAGATGCAAGACTAGTATATGATCGCCAGGTTATGCTAGATCTGTGAAAAGTCTGCAGTTTAGGAAGCACCACCCTGGATAGCCTGCGCCGACTCTGGCTACTATACCGGCAAGACCCAGCGGCCTCTGCAGCAGCGGAGCCTCCTACCAGCACGGGCCGCATCAGGAGGAAGCGGAGGCGGTGCGATAGGAAACGTAAGCGCGGTAGTCGGGGAGGGCTATCGGCTAAGCTAAAGGCTAGCCCCTACAGAACGCCACTACCTTCCATCCTACTTGCCAATGTACGCTCCCTGGAGAACAAACTGGACTACCTGAAGCTGGATCTAGCAGCAAATCAGGAGATGAAGGAATGCTGTGCCATAATTCTGACGGAAACATGGCTAAATTCATCCGTCCCCGATGTCGCCATTAGCATGGAAGGGCTAACAACTTTCCGGTCGGACAGGAAGTGCGATCTCAGCGGAAAATCCCACGGGGGGGGCGTGTGTATCTACGTGAGTAACAAGTGGAGTACAAATGTCACAATGCTCTCTAGCCACTGCTCTCCTGACATTGAATTTTTAACAATGAAATGCAGACCATTTTATCTGCCCAGGGAATTCACCACAGTCATTATCACTGCAGTGTATGTTCCCCCCAGTGCAAACATTAAAGAGGCAATGACTTTTCTCTATCAGAACATCAGTGAGTTGCAATCTGTACATTCGGAGGGCGTTTTTATTGTAGCAGGGGACTTTAACCAGGCAGACATGAAGACCGTTCTCCCTCAGTTCCATCACCATGTGGATTTAGCAACCAAAGGCTTAAACACACTGGATCTGGCCTACACAAACATTAAGAAGGCATTCAAGGCAGCCCCCCACCCCCACCTCGGCTCCTCAGACCATCTCTCTGTTATGCTAATTCCTGCATACAGGCCCCTGCTCATCAGAGAAAAGCCCACGGTGAAGCAGGTGAGGATCTGGCCTGAAGGAGCCATGTCAGAGTTGTAGGATTGCTTTGAATGCACAGACTGGGACATGTTTAAAGAGACCGCAACTGGAAACCACCGTATTAATGTGGAGAAGTATGCTGTAACTGTATCTGCATACATCCAGAAGTGCATGGAAGATGTCTCTGTCACCAAGTACATAACTGCACGTGCCAATGAGAAACCCTGGATGACTACGGAGGTGGGTGACTTGCTGAAGGCACGAAACGCCGCTTACAAATCTGGTGACGTGGTGGCTCTGAGATCAGCAAGAGCCAACCTGGACCGTGCCATCAGAGAAGCTAAGCACACCCATGGTCAAAAAATCCAGAGTTTCTTTAATGACGCCATGAATACCAGGCGCATGTGGCAGGGAATTTAGACCATCACTGGATACAAGGCTGCTCCACCACTTTGTGAGGACAACACAATCTTTCTCAACAACCTCAATAATCACTTTGGACGCTTTGAGGCACTAAACAACACAACTGCAATGAAAGCTGTTCCCAATCCTCGACACAGCTGATGTCCGGAGGACGCTGAAGAAAGTTAACCCCCGGAAGGCGGCGGGCCCGGACAGTATTCCAGGACGGCTGCTCAGGGACTGTGCCGACCAGCTGGCCCATGTCCTCACGGACATCTTCAACACCTCGCTGGACCAGGCTATTATTCCATCATGTTTCAAGTCAGCAGCCATTGTTCCAGTGCCTAAAAAATCCCCAATCAGTTGTCTGAATGATTACCGGCCAGTAGCACTCACCCCCATCATGATGAAGTGCTTCGAGAGGCTGGTCAAGGACCATATCATCTCCATACTTCCCCCCAATCTCGACGAGTTCCAGTTTGCTTACCGCCCAAATCGCTCCATAGAGGACGCCATCTCCTCTGCACTCCACCTGAGCCTGGCCCACCTGGAGGAGAAGAACACCCATGTGCGAATGCTGTTCCTGGATTTCAGCTCGGCATTCAACACAATCATCCCCCAGCATCTGGTAAGCAAACTGGGACCCCTCGGCCTCAACACCCCCCTGTGTAACTGGCTGCTGGATTTCCTCACGAACAGACCCCAGCATGTGCGGGTTGGAAACAGCACCTCCAGCACCATTTCTCTGAGTACCGGCTCCCCACAGGGCTGCGTTCTGAGTCCACTGCTGTTCACCCTGATGACCCATGAATGTTGCGCCAGGTTCAGTACGAACCACATCCTGAAGTACGCGGACGACACAACTGTGGTGGGACTCATCAGGGACAACAACGAACTGGCCTACAGGGAGGAGGTGAAACATCTGACCAACTGGTGTCACACCAACAACCTAATCCTGAATGTTGACAAAACAAAAGAGATCATTGTTGACTTCAGGAAAAAGCAGCACTGTCACACACCACTCCTCCTCAACGGCTCAGCAGTGAAGACTACAGACAGCACAAAGTTCTTGGGGGTGCAACTCACAAACAGTCTGACCTGGTGCCTTCACATCTCCTCACTGGTGAAAAAGGCACAGCAGCGCCTGCACTTTCTGCGCAGGTTGAAAAGAGCACAGCTCCCCCCTCCCATCCTCACCATGTTCTACAGAGGCACTATAGAGAGCATACTGACCAGTTGCATCTCTACCTGGTCGGGAAACTGCAACACCTCAGACTAGAAGTCTCTGCAGAGAGTGGTGAGGACAGCGGAGAGAATCATCGGGATGTCTCTTCCTTCCATCAGAGACACTGCTAATAAACGCTGCCTCACCAGAGCCCAGAACATTATAAAAGACCCCACTCACCCCCACCACGGCCTGTTCTCCCTGCTGCCCTCTGGCAAGAGGTTCCGTAGCATTAAACTACCAGACTCTGCAACAGCTTCTTTCCCCAAACCGTCAGACTGTTGAACCAAAAATAACTTTTTCTCCTGAGCAATGTGATGTGAACTCCTCTCTAAGAATTCTTAAATGTATATTTTTTACAGAGTGTATATATGTTATTTATATAAAGTACATTTATATTTTAAGTACACATTTTATTTGATATTCATGCATCAGCACCACGACACTTTTAAATATTTATGACCACTTTTACAGTCACTTTTACAGTAAGCCAGGACAACGAAATTTCATTTGAATTGTACATTGTATAATCTCTAAATGACAATAAAGTTTTTTGATTGATTGATTGAAACTTTGGTCACTACGTGTTTCCAAACACTGACAAGCCATCTCCACTGCTGTGTTCCCGACCTCGCATTCTGCTAATAAACAGATCGCATTTGCCGACTTTGCAGCTCAGAAATTAAAATTGAACTGCTCAGCAATCCGTTTGCAGTTGACGTGGAAACAGCACCTGTTAACATTCAAATGGAGCTGATTGACCTCCAGTGTAATGACACAATCAAGGCAAAGTATGACTCTGTGGGCGCTGCACAGTTTCCAAGCTTCAACCCCGAATCGATGACTCAACCCGCCTTCATGCCGCTCAGACGCTTTGCATGTTAAGAAGCACATACCTGTGTGAGCAGCTTTTCTCTGTGATTAAGATTAACAAAAACCCACACAGGAGTCATCCCACTGATGCACACCTTCACTCACTGAGGGTTTCCACAGAACCCCAAACATTAAACGGGCAGCTAAGAAAAGATTCCAAACATCTGGCTACTCTGAGAATGTAGCCTACCTAAATACATTCCATATCTTTTTGTACTTTATCCATTATGTGTATCCTGTTCAATAAATGTAGACTGTGTTTGGCCCTCGACGTAGTCCCAGTTTTTAATTTTGGCCCTCTCTGTGATTGAGTTTGACACCCCTGGTCTATTGCTTGCTTTGAGCAGTTTCGCGAAGGGCGGGGTTTCACTGCCGACACACACACACGTGCGGACACACCTACAGTCAGAGACAGAGTGGAGGAAAGGAGAGGAGAGAACTAAAACAAAATCCGCTGCTAAATGTTTTACTTTAAAATGACACAGTATAATTATTTATTACTTTTTAATCATGTTAAAAAATGTCAGCTCAAAATTGTCTACGAGCCATATCGCGTCATCGAAAGAGCCATAGGTTCCCGACCCCTGGTCTATGTACACACAAGTATATAGTAAGAAAAAAATAACTGTAAAGCAGAGCAAATCATTGGTTCCTTGTAGTGAAAAATAAAGCCACCGATCAAGATTACTGAAATTGCCTGGCAACCACAAGCCCACTCCATCAATTTAGTCTTGTTGTCCCCCCCTCTGTTGTTCACATGTTCATTTATGTTCATTCAAATCTGCCAGATAGTTCACCGGTTTCACAAGCAGCTCCAGCCTTGAGTCAGCTCACTGAGTTTTTCATCAACACACACACACACACACACACACACACACACACACACACACACACACACACACACACACACACACACACACACACACACACACACTCTGATACAAGCCTATTCATGCACAAGCTCACACACCCACACACAGCTGAATGAGTTTAGTCCTTTAGTGTCAAACTAATATCTGTCTCTCTTCACGGCTGCCTCCCTCTCCATTTTCAGCTCAAGGACAGAGACAGGGAGTTAGGTGGAGAGAGAAAAAAAAGTGAAAAAGTGATGGGGAGAGCAACTGACAGGAAGAGAGAGACAAGAAAAGTGATATGAGAAAAATCTTTAATTTTAATACATGCAGGCTTTTCAATAAAGGCTAGAGAACATCTCTATTCACATGTGAATGACTAAGAAATCAATAAAAAAAACGTCTCAGGCAATGTCCCTGAACTATACTCTCAGAATTATATATGTGAAGTCAATACGCTTTCTTTAACAAATAAAACACAACTTCATCTTATAACAACCAGTGAAAAAACATATTATATAACATACGTTTCACTTTTTTTGAAAGACTAACAAAATTTTGTATAAAGTATACGTTTCAACATATAAAAATGCTGTTATTGTTTTTATATGGTGGGTCTGACTGAAGAACACACTGGGGAACACATTGTGTTAGTGGCAACAAGTCTGGCAACCTGTGGCTCGGTTGCTGTAAGCCTGCGCTCGCCCAAATGAATGCACAATGGGTTATTGAAGAGTTTGAGCATGGATTGAGATGGAAGTGTGGACCACTTTCACCAAATGGAGAACATTTGTTTAGAAATCTAAGAAGCCACGGAGGAAACAGACACAATATAAATTACACTGTCAAAGCCACCACTGACATACTGTGTCATTTTGTTAAATGGCAGTCAAATATTTCCAAAATATGACTGATTTGTATGAAGTTATCACTGTCACATCAGGGGACAACACAAAGTGACACCAACAAAACAACATATCTGCTCTCACTGCAGGAACAGCACACGGATATGATTCATGCTTTTTTTGTAACATTCTATAAATATATAATAAACTGGGGTCAAATATTGATCAGAATTGTAAGAGATCCTCTCTGAGAGACAGTAAGTGACATTTCAAAAGCAAAATGAGAGGAAATAAAATAAGCTTGGAGTAAAACACAAACCAGCACTGCTGGCCTTTAAAACAATGGATCTGACTAGATTATATTAAAGCCCCCCTCCAGTCAAAAATGTGTTTTGATTATTGATAGTTCACTTGGATGATTAACCTTCACTGTGCAGAATAATGATTGAGCTGAGTTTGACATGTAGTTTTCGCATGTATGTGCTGAAAGGGGAACGTTTCTCTGTGCTCAATTTAAATCTGAGTTTAAGACGTGTGCGTAGGGACATCACAACTAGTTTGGGAGCCAAACATCGTCCACCAGGGAACTTACACACGTACGGTGTGGCAACTCAGGCTTCACTGCACAAACACTGGGAATGAGCTTTTCTGTGAAGTAGGAAAAGTCTTGTAACAAATTGTTAAATTAAACAAAATCTGGATTTGTTTTTGGTACAGGATTTTTCAACAAAGCAGAAGTAAGATAAATGTAAGATTTTTTTTACAGCTGCTGCCTTGTTTCTACGAAACTGTGTTTAGAAAATAATAATTAAATAACTCTGAACGATAGATCCTTTATCTGTTCGCTGTATTTATTATTATCAGCTGTATAACAGAAAGAATGAGGATAAATTGAGTGATCGAAAAAGACTTGGAAGCAGAAAAAGTTAAAGCTGCATGGGACGACCATTAGCATTCTGCCAGTATTGTTCAGCAATGACAAGACGAGCTGGTCTTTGTGTAATTATGTTATTAGATTTTTAATACACATCCCCGTGCAGTCATTTAATTCTGGTAGCGTTTCTCGTCCCAGTGATGGGTCGCTGATTGCTGCACTCAGCCGTTTCATTAGGCCTAATTAAATTAACGTTATTTTGGTCCTGCCGTCAGCGACACACTCAGAGTCATGAGATGCAATGTGCATGTTAGTGTCGATTTGGAGAATAGAATCTACATGCTTAAATTTCTGTGTCGTCCGCCATGACGACTTTATTCAACATTAATAGAAAATCTGAACAAGTCCACATTTGTGTGTGTTTTATTAATGTTCTATCACAGTTGTCTCTCAGTGTGAGCGCCGCTGGGACGCCCCCCGTCATTTTTCACCATCCCTCCCACATTTCCTCCTTTCGCTCTTTTTCTGAAACCTCTCCATCTCTTATTCCACCCACACATGTCACCGGACTCTTAAGTACACACATGCTGTAAAGGCTCAGATATCAAACCAGCTTGTACGTATATGACACAAATATTCATGGAGAAAATGTCGAACAAGTGTGCCGATGTGTCTCTTGTGTCTGTGTCCCTGCTGGAAGACAAATTCCACATTCATCACACGCACACAGACACACACCTATGACCCAGTGTATGCCAATGAAATGTAGACGGAAGGTAATTAAACAGGGATCAGGCTGCTCTTTATCAAGGGCTCTTCACTGCTGGGCTAAATTAACCTCTGCCCACACACACCATACCACAACACACACACACACTTTGTGCCTTAAGGATCCATACACACACATTAAGACGAATGCACATATTGCAGATATACAGACACAAGGATTCACAATGATGCCCATCATCACTAGAAAGCATTTTGAAGCTGAAGGTGTTTGGTGGTTCTAAATAAAATCCCATCAAATGTTCAGTAAATTACTTTTAATTTCCTCATCGTCTTTGAAATGAGAAAATATGATAAAAGCACAGCAGCTTGACTTTTGGTTGAATGCTATCTGTCCTTTTCATAAATACCTTGTGCTCCATGCCACACATCATCCAGTAGCTTTGTGATTAGACACTAAATAATCAAATAAAAATTAAAATGTATTTCTCATTTTCACATTATGAACTCAAACCTGCACAAATGTGTGTGGAACACAATTTTGCAGCCATTTCTTACAGGGCCAAGGTAATTTTATTTGCCAGAAGTTTCAGCAGCTTATTTTCTTTGGATCACTATGCTAATAAGCGACACAAAAAACACAGTACTAATTTCATAACTAAAAGTAGGGATGTACAAGCAGTCACTAACCTTAAACAGACATTACTCAGACAGGACCAACTCACATTAAATATAGTTTATTTTGCGGCATTTGCTGCAGCAAGCTAAAATTAAGCTACTGTTGACCACAGTGTTCGGTTAGCTAACATTACATTTTTAGGCTTTACCATTCAAAAACAAGGACTGACGTTATACCTGAACTAGGAATTATTAATTAGGAAGCTACATTGTTTAGCAAGTTTTGTACTGTAAAAATATTAGAGCCATGCTGAGGTGAAGTGGTGGTTTAATGAAGAGATGTGCCTGTTCATTTACCTCCCATGTGGAAGACAGCCAGAGCAGAATTGGCCTAAAGCTGGCAGTCATAGAGAGGGGGGGGATGTGATATCATTAAATATGGGGATAACAGCCCACATTTTCAGACAGTCTCTCCTGGAAGGCGTTCGTAATGTTGCACTCAGTTGTGTGTAAAGTGACATAAAATGTGTCAAGAATAAAAACCTTGAGAGGGAAGTTCAAACGCTCCCTCCTTTCTCACCTCCTAACAGCTGGCCAATCACGGTGGGAATGTCGAATTGTTGGTTTCGGAAAGTTACAGAAATGGTCAGACACCGCCCCCGTAACCCCCCAGGTGCAATTTATTCATGTATTTATTTATTCATGATTTCAATTGCCTTGACCTAGCATGATAGGACGGCTGCCGCACTGCTGTTGCTGTTTATTCTATGAAGGTTTATGACATTTTAGTTTTGACATTTTGACGATCACCGTCTTTTTTTTTTGGAACAAGAAGTAACAATGTGAAGAACAACCTAATGCTGAATAAGACAGTATTAGGCCACCAACATGAGCACCCAGACCGGACAACACTGCAGTAGCGACCACAGGGTAGCCACGCCCTAAAGTATAAGCTGCTTTATCATCTATTTTACTCTAAATGGGACAATAATTAAAAACCGAGCATCATGCTGTATTGAAGAAGACTTAAAACTAGCAATTGAGACCATAAAGCAAGCTAATAAATCAAGTGAGAAGTAGGGTAATTTCTTTTCCTATACAATCTATACATTATACCACTGGAGTCGCCCCCTGCTGGCCTTAGAGAGAATGCAAATTTACAGCCCTGAATTTTCTTCACTTTCAGAACTGAAAGTTGCTGCTTGGTGCTGTACTACAAATTGCCTCCATGAGTACAATAAAGTTTTCTAAAATAAAACTAAACACTTGTATTGGATTGGTACCACATATGGGTACCAATACTTTGAGATAACTCAAAGTTCAGCGATTCAGCACCAGGTTAGTGATTCAATTAATATGAATACACAGTGACAGCGATGAAGCAGGTTCAACCAATAACATCCAGCTGCAGAACTGCACGACCAGCAGTTTTAAACCTGCAGATCTGGACCTGCAGTTTCAGTTCAACCAGCACAACCTACAGGTAGGGAAATAGCTGCTGCACATACTGCTGGCAATAATGTTACAGCTTTTTTTTCATTCTTACTGGTTGTTTCTAAACCTGCAGAAAGTATGAATGAATACTGTTCACACTGCTCATAGTGTCATTGTGTGTCCTCTGTCCCTGGATGGCTTGGAGAGATAAGGTGAAGTGTCCTAAAGAGATTTTGCTTGTTCAGAAGAAAATACATCCATCAAGTCTGATGCCAGCGAAAGTATCATCCACTGGCTTTGGCTGCAGAGAGAGGACACAACCTGGGAAGCCAAAGTCACCACAAGAGGAGAATATGCAAGGAGATCAATCTACAGCTTTAATTTAGCTGTCGGGGTGTAGCCTGATGAAGCCTGATGAATGGTAACAGTACAATGAACATGATCAGTATATTATCATTGACATTACTACGATGTTAATTAGTATGACAAAGTTTTTCTATAAATAGATTTTTTACTGCACAGCTATACAACAGTTGTCACTCTTTGTCTCTGCTTTGTTCTTGCTGTTGCTAGGGTTTTTCTCTCCTTGTCCAGGTGTTCGCCTGGATCAGAGCAGTTTGCTTCTCAGCCCAGCTGTTCGGCCACCTGTGGAGGTTAGACAAAAGAGAAAGGGGGGGGAACAAAAGCAAAGACAAAAGAAGAAAGAGAAAGAAGACAGGGATGCACAAGGATACAGAGGTGGGGAGAAAAATATATTCGGAGAAAAAATTAAATTAGCAATAAAAAGGTTGCAGCTGAGAAGCGAAGTGACGTTTTCCTTTAAATCCACACTGAGAAGAACAGGTGCAGCCCAGGGCCTGAGCACTGTATGTTTTCTGGCTTTAGGCCAAAACATTGAGTCTCAGCAGCAGGTGCTCACACTCCTCAGGTTGCTTATTGACAGGAACCTCCAAACAGCAGCCCTGCAGATACTTGTGTTAGAAAGATATATAAACCAAACCCTATTTGAAAAAGGCAAGCATTCAAACAATATATACAACTAGAAACCCTAAGGTAAAAGTTATCTTTGATAAATAATACATCTTGAAAAATGGAACCACATGTGCCCTAAATTATTTCCAGATGGAAAAATATGACTTGATCAAAAGAAGTTACTGTAGTACAGTGACCAGGAGAGAGGTTCAGAGTTGTTGGCTTTACACAGAACTCTTGCATTGGTTTGATATGAGACCACTCGAGAAAACATCTTGAACGGTTCCTTGCTCAGGAGATATCATAACAGCCATGCAATGTGTTTGGTCCTCCACTTAGACCCTCATGCACTCTCTATTTGTGGCCCAAGTGTTCTCCTGGTAGTAAAGTTTAGTTTGACTTCTTTGACCTCACAAGATCCATGGTCAAGAACACGCAGAACAGTTTTCAGAAGGAAAACAAGATGTTCTGTTTGACTGTGGCAGATAATGGCAAAGCAGCGGCCATTAAAAACCTTTAAAAAACCCTAAAAACATAAAAAAAAAGGTAAAGTTTGATTTGATCAGAATATTTTTCAGAAATGTGTCTTGCATCCCAAGGCGCACACCGTTACACATCTAAAACTAAACTCAATATTTAACAGAACAAAACAAACAGGACTCATATATTTCATCAGACGTTACGAACAAGTGGCTGCACAGCATTCAATTTAATCACTCACTTTTATATTTAGTGCTTAGTCTACATAGATACACTAAGGCCGGATTTAACGGTTGAGAAAACAAAATGTACATTGTACTGCATTTATGTAGCGCTTTTCCAATCTTTATAACACATGTCAGCATTCACCCATTCATACAGAGACGGCGACTACCATACGAGGTGCCACATGCTCATCAGGAGTGATAGACATTCACACACACTCAAACACCATTGGCCATGCCATCGGGAGCAATTTGGAGCTCAGTATCTTGTTGACCGCAGGGGCCAGGGATCGAACTGAGGAATTGCTTTCATTGTTATGCGGATGATACCCAATTATATCTATCAATTAAACCAGATGAAACCAATCAATTGGCTAAACTTCAAGCATGCCTTAAGGACATAAAAACTTGGATGTCTAGCAACTTTTTGATGTTAAACACAGACAAAACTGAAGTTATTATACTTGGCCCTAAACGCCTCCGAAACGCATTTTCTAATGACATAGAAGCTCTGGATGGCATTAACTTGGCCTCCAGCACCACTGTAAGGAATCTTGGCGTCATCTTTGATCAAGATCTGTCGTTTAACTCCCACATAAAACAAATCTCAAGGACTGCCTTCTTTCATCTACGTAACATTGCAAAAATAAGACACATCCTGTCTCAAAATGATGCAGAAAAACTAGTCCATGCATTTGTTACTTCAAGGCTGGATTACTGCAACTCATTGTTATCAGGTTGTCCAAAAAAGTCGGTTAAGACTCTTCAGTTGATCCAAAATGCAGCGGCACGTGTATTGACTAGAACAAGGAAATGGGATCATATTACTCCTGTATTAGCTGCTCTGCACTGGCTCCCGGTAAAATACAGAATAGAATTCAAAATCCTTCTCCTGACTTACAAATCAATTAAAGGTCAGGCTCCAGCATATCTTAAAGATCTCATAGTACCTTATAAACCAACTAGAGCATTACGCTCCCAGACTGCAGGGTTACTTGTGGTTCCTAGAGTCTCTAAGAGTACAATGGGAGCCAGAGCCTTCAGCTATCAAGCTCCTCTCCAGTGGAACCAGCTTCCAGTTTGTGTTCGGGAGGCAGACACACTCTCCACATTTAAGAGTAGGCTAAAGACTTTCCTTTTTGATAAAGCTTATAGTTAGGGCTGGCTCAGGTTTGCCCTGGATCAGCCCCTAGTTATGCTGCTATAGGCTTAGACTGCCGGGGGACACCTCCCTGCTCTCTTCCTTCTCTCCCTCTCTCTTCTTCTCCCTCTCTTCTTCTCCCTCTCTATCTGTATGCATTTATGTAAATGTATGTTACTAACTCACCATCCGGGGTATCATCCCCGGAGTGTCTGTCTCTCATGTGGCAGGTTGCCACTGATAAAGTTTACGTCAGGATCATGAATCGTGACAGCGCCTGCTGACCTGGTCCTGCTGGACACCGGGAAGCCTTATTGACATTTTCCTGGATTCATCCAAACTTTCTATTTCTTTTTTTTTTTTTCCAACACAACATAATTTCTGTCAAATGTTGTATTTGTACTATGTTGTTTATCCTGTACACACGACATCTATTGCACGTCTGTCCGTCCTGGGAGAGGGATCCCTCCTCAGTTGCTCTCCCTGAGGTTTCTTCCATTTTTTCCCCTTTAATTTTGGGGTTTCTTTTAGGAAGTTTTTCCTTGTGCGATGCGAGGGTCTAAGGACAGAGGATGTTGTAACCTGTACAGTCTGTAAAGCACACTGAGACAAATGTATAATTTGTGATATTGGGCTATACAAATAAATTTGATTTGAATTTGATTTGAATTGTGTTGAATCCAGATGTAAAATCGAAGAAGGCCCGAGCTGTAGTTTTACGCTGGTCTAAATGCTGTAATATTAGGTGTTGCTTCTCTGTGCTACAATTTCACTTACAGTGCCCTCCATAATTATTGGCACCCCTTTAGTAAACATTTGCAAAACAGGCTGTAAAATGTATTTTATTGTTTATTGTCTTGGCCTTTCACTCAAATCACACAAATCTGACCTTTTCACTGTAAGTAAAATTATTGAAAGAAAATAAATGTTGACTTTAAATAAATATTTTTCTCCAAAACATGTGTGCTACAATTATTGGCACCCCTTCATTAAATATTTTGTGCAGCCTCCTTTTGCCAGGATTACAGCTCTGAGTCTTCTCCTGTAATGCCTGATGAGGTTGGTGAACACATGGCCCGGGATCTGAGATCATTCTTCCTCACACAATCTCTCCAGATCCTTCAGATTCTGAGCTTGACACTTGTGGACTCTCCTCTTCAGCTCATCCCACAAATTTTCTATAGGATTTAGGTCCAGGGACTGTGATGGCCATAGCAAAACCTTTATTCTGTGGTCAGTAAACCATTGTTGTGTAGATTTTGAGGTGTGCTTTGGATCATTGTCCTGCTGGAAGGTCCAACCATGGCCCATTCTAAGCTTCCGGGCAGAGGCTGTTATGTTTTCATTTAATATCTGCTGGTATTTGATAGAGTCCATGATACCATGTATCCTAACAAGATGTCCGGGGCCTTTGGAAGAAAAACAGCCCCACAACATCAAAGATCCACCACCATACTTCACAGTGGGTATGAGGTGCTTTTCTGTATGCCTATCTTTCTGTCTACGCTAAACCCACCTTTGACGTTTGGTGCAAAAAGCTCTATTTTGGTCTCATCTGATCATATAACCCTGTCCCAATCAAAGTCCCAGTAACGTTTGGCAAACTGTAGCGAATGGTGCGCTTTAGTTTGTTGTTAATTGACAGCAATGGCTTTTTTCTGGCAACCCTCCCAAACAACTTGTGGTGATTTGGGTGGCGTCTGATGGTTGTTTTGGAGACTTTCTGACCCCAAGACTCAACTAACCTCTGCAATTATCCAGCTGTGATCCTTGGAGATTCTTTTGCCAGTCGAACCATCCTCCTCACGGTGTGTGGCATCAATGTACACACACATCCTCTTCCAGGCTGATTCTTAACATCTCCTGTTGCTTTAAACTTCTAATTATTGCCCTGATAGTGGAAATGGGCATTTTCAGCTGTTTCAAGATTTTCTTGTATCCATTTCCTAATTTGTCCAGCTCAACAACTTTTCATGGCAGATCATTGTGTTCTCGGGTCTTTCCCATAGTGAAGAATGACAAAGAGAATTTTGGCCTGTGTCACCTCATATTAATAAAAATATTTATTCAACAAGTCAACATTTATTTTCTTTCAATACTTTTACTTCAATGAAAAGTTAAGATTTTTGTGAATATTTTGAATGAAAGGCCAATACGATAAACAATAAAAGACATTTTACAGCCTGTTTGTCACGGTTCGGTGAAGGGGAGGACCCAATTGCAGGACGCAGATGATGATTTTAACCAAAAGAGAGAGCTGTATTGACAAAAGCTAATAAACATACAGAAATACAAAGTAACAAAACACAAACCAATCAGGGGACTAGCAGGACACGGACGCAGACATGGGCAGACATGGGCAGACATGGGCAGACATGGGCAGACATGGGCAGACATGGGCAGACATGGGCAGACATGGGCAGACATGGGCAGACATGAAATGACAATCCCACAAAACACACTGGGGTAGACGGGGCTAAATACACAGACACCAAACGAGAGAACAAGACACAGCTGGGGGGAAAGGCAGAAACACAAGGGCAGAGTAAATGGACACAGGAGGAACCAATCAACAATCACAGAGGGAAAACACACAGACAGGAAGTACAACTAGACATGACATAAAGGGGAGTGAACACTTCAAAATAAAACAAATCCAGACTGTGACACTTTTTTGCACATTTTTACTAAAGGGATGCCAATAACACTGGAGGGCACTGTATATGCAAACTGGTGAGTATTTAGTTTGCCACCTGCAGACTTGGTGAGCTGCTGAACCATAATTCTTTCTAAGATTTTTCTCATTATAGGGGTTAAGGCTACAAGACGAGAATCACTGGGTTGCCTTTGACTTCATTTTAAGAGATGTAATATGTGAAGTCTTTTTTAATACTTATTTATGTTGTAAAATCTTTGAAACCAGTCGAACCGCATTAATTAAATATCCTCATTACAAACATTACAACTGCCTTCAAGCTTGCAGAAAGTGAGTATTTGATTTTTTTTAAATGTCTCTTATGTGGAGTATTTATTTTTGAAAAATATGGTATCAGACAAGATTAACTACTATAGTTTTATATTTTCTGTGTTACAGACAGTGGTTGATTGAATGGTAGAAAATGCGTAAGTAGAGGTGGTATGAGGACCAGAACGAGGGAGCAGTGGTAGGAACTGTGCTTCAACAATAATAATAAAAACATCAGTTTCAACATTAGCTTTATATGTAATTCTATAATTCTGTAATTCTAGGAATAGTTGGACATTTTCGGAAATACACCTATTTGCTTTCTTATCAAGATTTAGTTGGTAGATCGATATTTGTATCTCTACACTAAATATAAAAGCTAGAGCTTGGAGACGGTTAGCTAAGTTCCAATATTTGTGTATATTAAGAATCAATATAAAGCATGTCAATTGGTGAGTTTTAGAGGGGCTGGTAGGCCGATTAGAGGTAGAGGACAGGGGGTTAACGGAGGCTTTACAGATGGCCTCAAATGACACAACTTTTAAAGATATTGTTTATTGTGCAATGAAAGATTTTATGCCAGATTTTAAATTGCACTTTATGTCAAACTGTTGGTCTGTGTTGTCTAACATAATTGTAGCATACAAGATATTGGAGAAATAGTATTGAAATAAAAGACATGTTGACCTTTAAGTTTATAATGCCTACTCATTGATTCACTCATCTTCCAAAATCTATTTGAATATTTTTAAATGCTTCTCAGAGCAAATATTGACATAAGCAATGCATTTAGATTCATTTGTAATTAATTAGATTAATTTAATCGCTTGACAGCCCCAGTTAAAACAGGATCCTGATATGCTCACCAACAAGGTGAAACACCTCTTCAGAGACTAATGTCACAGAGCTAGGGGTTCATGCTCATGTGTAACTGTGTAATTTAGAGCACATATGTTTAAAATGCATTGGGGATTTAAGAAGTCTGTGGATTATGATGCAGAACTCTTTGATGAGCATAACTGAGACACATTACAGCATTTCATGTCGTTTCCCTAATGGCTATCTAAACTAGGACAAATCAGATTATCTACAGATTCATCAAGAGGCAGGCTTTCTGCAGCTTGGATTTCACACTGATAAAAGTGCACATGTAGCCTTTTTTAGCTTCAAGATGCAGTTCACTGACATGACACTGACTGACACAAGCAGGTTTTGGTACAAGCAGCCACACACGCACACGCACACGCACACGCACACACAAAGACAGACAGACACATCCCAAGTAAGGTCGCATTGGAGTCGCACACATTTAAGGGCATGTACACCAACCATTTCATGACATTAGGTACTGCATAATCAAGACTTCAAACACAGAACAGTTATTAGAGGCTTCTAATATAGGCCTGACAAAATATGCTTAAATATAATTTGCTGTCTATTATTATTTTCTGAGTTTATACATACAAAGGATGATCAAACTCACACACACACAGATTGTAAGGCTGCCATGTGTTGCTCCCAGAAGCAACTGTCTCTGCATCAGTATTTATACCAAATTCAAAGGACAGGAAGTCATGAAGAGCTTCCAGGTCAGTCTTCCTTTGTTCACACAAGATGGGGGTTTACAGTAAACATAGATGTACTGATCAATCAACTCAGGTACCAGACGTGCTAATCAATCGACTGAGAACTGTTCTTTGATTGAGCAGTTCACCTCCTGTCCCCTGCTGTGTTTACTCTCGGTGGTTCCTCCTGTCCCCTGCTGTGTTTAACACTTAGTAGTTCATGTATTTTCCCATCAAAAGATAGATAAATAGAACTTTTAAGACCTTAACCTTCAAACCTAAAAGCTGTAAATGTTGATTTATATTTTACATAGATTGTGGCGATTGTATAGACAATGTATACTTCATATTACCTGCTTGGTTTTCTGACAGTTGAATATCACTTCAAAAGTCCAGTGCAATCGTTCAGATTGATTATACATATTTTATTATTTATAATATGTGTACTTATTTTGCAACTTAATCTGCTTTTGTTTAATGGTGTATAGCTAA